>NC_137885.1:20655204-20725204 GCF_963924005.1 Protomyctophum bolini | reverse complement strand
GTCTGTTTGTGCGTGCGTGCGCAAACGTGCGTGCGTGCTCAAACGTGCGTGCGCAAACGTGCGTGCGTGCGTGCGTGCGTGCACAAACTTGCGTTCACAAACGTGCACGCTGCTCACCCACTCAGTGAATAGTGTCTGGATAAGTGGATAAAGTGGCTGAGTGTGACATCAGCCAGGCTAGTTATACAGTAAGTGGCTAAGGATGGCTCTGGGCCCTTATAGTACATCAGTGGTGTCTGCCTGGTGCTTGTCTCCTGGTGTCTGTCTGTCTGTCTGTCTGTCTGTATGTCTGTCTCAATAAGGACAGAAAGACAGCAGTGCCCCGCCCTGTACCATATGGCATGGATGGCTGTTTAACAGATTGTATCACAGGTTTACACACACACACACACAAACACACACCCTGAGGGGCCGGTGGCGAGGCTGGGCCCCCCCTGAGGTGAGTAGGAGAGAGAGAGAGAGAGAGATCGGGAGAGGTAGAGGGAGAGAGAGTGAGAGAGAGGGCGGGGGGGTTGACAAAGAAGAGAGAAAGATGGAGGGATGGTGGAGAGGAGAGATGTGTCTTTGCGCTGTCGTGAAATTGTATGCGATCGTATTATCACACAATTAAATTGTGATTAACAATCTAATTGTGTTTTTGGCATTGCACATATGAATACAAAATGTTGGCTTAGAAGACAAAGGTTGCACAGGGAAGCTGTTGCATGTTGTAACATTGACATTGGCATGATGGTATCGAATTGATACCTTGCTACTGTACTCGGTCAGTTCCCTAAAAGGACAGGTGACCTGATATCCAGGTGGTTTCTACTGTACTCAGCACAGTTCCATAAAAGAACAGGCCACCTGATGTTCAGGTGGTTTGTGGGTTCAAATGTCCGAGTCCCCGGTTCTATTCTTCCCTACTATCTCTCTCTCTCTCTCTCTCTCTCTCTCTCTCTCTCTCTCTCTCTCTGTGTTTCATGTATCTCTCTCTCAGCCATACCTAAAGACTCAGAAAATAATCAGAAAAGTGCTCCTACCTACAGAACAAAAAATTTTGTATTTCCAGAAAACCACAAAACATCGAGGATATTTTGGAAAGCAACAACAGCATTTTCAGAAACGGTTTATGCAACAGCTGTACATTTCTGATGCATTTCCGATGGGAACACACTAATAGAACAGGCCCAATAGTCGAATAGTAAGGGCACATACCACACAGACTATGATACCTGGCAGTTTCTTAACTTTCTTGCTCAAATGTGCATCTCGATTTCGAATTTTCCCCCACAAGAATTAGCCTTTCGCTAAGTCCCTCCCCAAACCGTCCTTTTCCAATAGGCACATTAGCAGCTAGAAGACAGGTCCAGCTGTCCTTCTCACCCATTGAGATGCATGTTAAATGACAGGATTTCTTCATATAAATAATGGATCATTTAGAAGCAAAACCTTCAAAATGTCTTTAAATCTAGTCAACAAGGCCTGCAGTAGGCTATGCACTGGGCAAATGACAGAGGGAGAAATCAACTTTTAAGGACCGCCGACAGGAGTTTTCATGTTGCACGGTAAGACTATACGATGATTAGTATTATTGCCATCACCTGGGTGGGTCAGGTGTGTAACTTTCCTGATGTTAAGCCGTGTAAATGTTCAACAACACAGCCATGCAAATTAACATTGACAGCTATGAGGTGGCAAAGGCTTGACCTGCATATTAGCAACAGTTGCTAAACTATTTGGATTGGCATTGGACAATCACATTTTGGGGTGGGATTTAGCGAAGGACTAATTGAGATCACGATTCTCATACAATTCTAATTTTTTCCATGAAAATATTTATATTTCTTTAGTCTGTAGTTGCTGAACATTACTACATTCAAAATGTGGCACCTGGAGCCAACTACTATGTGGCTGTAAACAAACAACATCAAAGTGCATGACTTAAACCTCTCCTAAAGTCTCTCTTGTAGCAAAAAACTAAAGAGTAACTAAAATGAATTGGACAGCAAACTATTGCTGCACGATTCTTTAGAAGACTTAGAAATGAGATTGCAGTGTGTATGTGTCTGTATCTAGAGCTCGATATTTTTCTGATTAATTGTGCAGTACTACCACACACAGCAACCAAACGTATGGAACCCCCAACGCACGCACACACGCACGCACACACACACATTAGCTAACACAGTCAGGGAGGCTGGCAGAACCTTCGCTAAAACGTCCGGGACAACGCTCCACACGTCCCAGACTCTTCTCCCTTCTGGCTCCTAAACTATGGAATGAACCCCCCATTGCAGTTAGAACTGCAGACTCCCTCCCAATCTTCCGCCGTAGTCTGAAGACCTACCTCTCCAGACTCCACCATAGCCCGTAGCACTTGGTTAGGTTAGGGCACATACCACACAGACTATGATACCTGGCAGTGGCAGAGTGCATGGTTCCATTCCCGGGCAAGTGGCAGAGCATTTAGTGAATGTCAACTCCTCTACTCTATCTCCCACTTCCATAATTATGCCTCTCCACCGAGTATATCAGATAAAGGAAAAAATAACATCAAACTTTAGTTGAGTCGAGCTGATGAGTACCATGCATTGAAAGAACCAAAGTTCATGGGAACACCAATATCAATAGGGTTCATCCTACTGAAGCTTTAAGCTAAAACAAGTAAAACCTTAATTCCATAGCAATGCAGCCTGTATAGTTTCCACCATATCCCTGGACGAAAATATTAGACTGATCAACATCGGCATCCTTAGAGTAGCAGCGCTAGCGGGGCTAACAACTGCTTTATGATTCACAAACACAACGCATACTTAATATCGATTAGAGCCAGTCCGCCAAGGCCGGAATTCCCACTTGCACACGAGGGATCTCAAAGAATTTAAATGCCATGGGCTCAGTGGTGGCTGCACGGACCACATGCTCCTTTTAGTCACAAAGACCCGAGTTCGAATCCAATTCCCATGCATGCGGAATGCGGCTCCGCCTTCCTGACCGAATAGCTCTCGTGCCGATAATCACGCACACCCTCTCGTGTAATTGCTTTATTGTTACACTCTGCAGTGTAACAGAATGAAACAACAGAATGAAAGCTGAAGTGGACATTGTCTGTCTGTCTGTCTGTCCCAGCAGACAGACAGACAGACATTGGTTTCTTCTGCCTCAGGCCCTGACCATATAAGGGCATTGTGTAGAGAGGCGAGGGGGAATCCTCCCTACATACATGCATACCATCATCCACCATTTGAAGGAAATATCATCATCGCTTTATCTTTTTTATATATGATCCATGTCTTTAGACAGAGACGCCGGGGGCAGTGTGCATGTCTGAGCCAAGTGGTTCACAGCCAAATGATAGTGTGGGAGAGAGAGAGGGAGAGGGAGATACAACACCGTAGGGCTTTCAAGCATGAAGACATTGATATTGTTGCTGGGAGAGAAGAAAAAAAAAGACCATTACTGTATCAAAAGTAATCAACAAACTATACTATAAAAACTGGTCAAATGTTGACAAATAACATAAGAGAGCTCACAACTTGTAGATCTAGTTGTGAGCTTCTAGATGTGCTATTATTTTCACAATCTTTAGCTGTGTATCCGAGTCAAACTAAATGTAATGCCTCAACTCCCACATTCCAGTTGCTTATCAGGGTAGGTCACCAGTTCACGTGATTATTTTGGGGGGTCACCAGTTCACATTATGAATCCTATACTACTAAATTAAACTAATTTACCAGACTAGTATTTGTGGGGAGATTAGCCTCCTATAACATGTTCAATCATGGGGTTTCAAACACCTCACACCTCATGGGGTTTCACACACCTCACAACAATGCAAAGTCACCACACATCAGGAGGGGAGGGGAGTCCTACAAAAAGTGTTTGACAAGGGGGGGGGAAAGCCCTCAGAGAGGGGGGGGGGGGCTGATTATTCACCCGGTTGACGTTTGAAACTCACAGCAGACAAACGCCTCCTTTCTGCAGAGACCCTAACTGAGTGACGGGCCAGAGGGGAGTGAAGAACCAAAGACAAACCCAGCTTTGTAGCCGTGATGGCCTGGTTCTGTCCGGGCCTGGACAGCTGCTCTTCTGCCAGTTGAAACCCCCCACCCAACCCCACGTCCCCTCCTCTCCCTCACACACACACAGTCACACCCCCCCCCCCCCCCCCCCCCTTGGCTTCTACCAACCCCCCACCCATCTGCAGTCATTCCACATGGCACATCCTCGCTTCTCGCGTCTCAACCGACCGCTAAAAAAACGCATCATCTGACTGACAGCTGAAGTCTACACGTGTGGGCACTGGGCTAGCTATGTTTACCGTGTTTGAATAAAGCCAACAGAACAGTACGGTACCTGCGTGGATATTCTCTTATTATAGAGAACGCGACAGGTTTAGCTGTATTCACAGAGTCTAGTTCTCCTGAAATCCTTTACAAGCTGAACCAAATGGACCTATTGCGGGTCCATTTGGTTCTGCTTGTATGCTCTCTGCCGCTCAGTGAACGCTTAATGATTTCTGTCAGCATCAGCAAAATATTTTCATTTTTATTCTTTTGGTGGACTGGCCATCGGCGAACAGGAACCGAGAACGGACCGTTAAAGAGCATGATGTTGATGTTCTACAGTAAAATGGAACCACGTGGGTTGTGAGCATTTGGATAAAGATCAAACCAACCAAGGGATTGACAGTTGAGTGAGTTGACACAGCAAAAGACGATGACAACAAGACTGAGAAGGAAGACTGTAAAATCCCCCTGTCGTGCCGGCATGGCACACCCAGGCCCGGCTCAAACCCAACTGGTACAGCATGGAAGAAGAACTTATAAGATAATGCCAAGCGTGCAAGAGTCTCTCTCGACACCCATCCAATCAAACCAAGACCACCGTTAATCAGAGAACGGAAGCTGTTCCATTCACGAACATAATACTGTACTAATGAATGATATTAGAATTTCCATTTCTGATATGCCTCGATTATTTTGTATAAACGGAAGCGAGGAGGAGGCGGTGTCACATCCGGTCTATCCTTTTTTTTTCTCCCAGAGCCTCCGTTGCTCCAGACTGTATGACGGAAGCATTTGGCTATTGTGGGAGGAAACGGTGTCTGGCAAGACTACACACACACGGACACACATGCATGCACACAGATGGGTTCTTCCACAGTGACTCGAGGACAGAGTGGGGATCGTGGGCGTTCGGGGCACCGGGGGGGGGGGGGGGGACGGACGGACGGACAGAATGCAGGTCACCGGAGCACTGCAGGCTACCAGCATTTAAAGCCTGGGCTAATCTCGCCGCTTACACACAGCACAAACTGACACACAGCAGCCTCAATTGCTGTTTCGCTGCTAGCCTTCCTGCTACTAGTCCCCAATGAGTGTGAGTGTGTGTGTGTGTGTGTGTGTGTGTGTGTGTGTGTGGCTGCTGCTTTAGAGAACCAGGCCAGCCTTGTGCTACGCTAGCTAGCAATGTGCTAAACACATGGATACATGGCTCAGTGTGGTACAGCAGGAACCACACTCAGTCCTGTCTGGCTAAACAACACAGAGAAGATGACTGATAGTTCTCTGGTGACTGCTGCTGTTCCTTCTACAAATCACAGTGATGCTCCTTACAGCATCTCTCTCTCCCTAGTTGAAGGCTCCGTTCCATTCTGATCAAACAGAAGGCTTTGTTAGTCTGTTCCATTCTGGTCAATCAGAGTCAGTGTTAATGATATAATGAACCAACGCTCTGTTCCATTTTGGTCAAACAGAGTGAGTGTTAATGATACTAATGAAGGCTCTGTTCCGTGCTGCTCAAACAGAGTCAGTGTTAATGATGCTAATGAAGGCTCTGTTCCATTCTTCTCAAACAGAGTCAGTGTAAATTATACTAATGAAGGCTCTGTTCCATTCTGGTCATACAGAGTCAGGGTGCTGATAGTGTTTGAAGGTTGGCTCACTGGAAACACTCTGCTACACCAGTGGGTCTCAAAGTGTGGTCCAGGGACAATTCATGCATGGTTCCTTGAGGGGGTTCCAAATGTGAGAGTGTGTCTGAGAGTGAGTCTGAGAGTGTACAAATGGAACCAAATGTACCTGTGGTCCCGTAAGAGTCCATAAATTTGGTTCAATTTGTACACTCTCCTTGAAATTAAAACGTTTTAGAACCACTGTGCTACATTAAATGGAACAGAATTAGTACAGTTGATGATAAGCCCTGTGAAGGAAGCAAGGAAGAGGGACTGCTGTGCAATAAGTGCATGCATCCTTCTGCACAACATCCAGACAGTAAACTATGAGACTCATTGTTCGTAAAACACCACAGTTATGTTAAATCATTCAAGCCTCTTAACCACAATTCTGGGGGTGGAACATTGCGGCAACAAAATAGCAGATCTACAACTCACAGCGTGTCTTATTTTCATGAAAGATAATTGGGTGTGTAGAGGGGAGGAAAAGGAGGGCACAGACCCGGCCAAATGAGTTACCGTATAGTGTTTAAAGCACCAATGTAACTTTCTTTGGACAAAATTACATTTTATCAATGGAATTCCAATCTGTATAGTAGAGTAATAATTATGTTAAGCCAATATATACTTATATAATTGTTGTGGTTGCATTTAGTGTTGTCTCCCTGGTCTCTTCTATTGAGACATTTAGAATTTTAGATGGTGGCAAAGGTCATGTCTGACTTACACAGACACTTGAACTATTTTAAGGCTTTTAAAAATAGTCAAAGGTTTAGGGATCCCTTATCCCTAAACTTCTTTGCCTTTCTTTTTTTTTTTACTATATTGCAAAACATTTTTGAATAGTTAAAATGGCCAGTCTACAAGCTCACAATGTGTCAACGTAGATTGGCTTGTTGAACTATTCAAATATGCATTTCAAAATAGTAAAAAGCAGACAGACAGACAGACATTGGCAAAGAAGTTTAGGTATAAGGGGTTTATAGCGGTGACGAAATTAGAGTCCATAGTGTTTGATTTACTCATTCTGTATGTCCATGGCAAAAACAGAACTTTGACAACAATGTCCACCACGGCGATGACCGCTGATAACAGAACATGAGTGGTGCTGTAACAATATAACCAGCAAGACGCCTGAGGGCGAGGTGCCGATGTCGCGTGCACGCCTGGGTGACAGCAGACTGCTGCGTGAGTGCTGGCGCTTTGGAATGGGGGGTCAGATCAACATATCCGCCTGGGTGACAGCAGACTGCAGGGCGAACGCTGGTGCTTTGGCATGGGGGGGGGGGGGGGGGGGTGTAAGATCAACATATGGAATTAATTCTGTACTGGCCATATATGGAGCGTGTCTTGAGTGTACAGGGTTTGATGAGGTCAGATCAACATATGGAATGTCAGAATAGGTCAGCTCCATATATGGAGATCTAAGGGTGGCAGCAGGGGCAGTGTCTTGAGTGTACAGGGTTTGATGAGGGCCCAGGTAGAGCCGGGCTTTAATCTTCGGGCCTGTTGAGAACTCTAGTTTATGAGGGGCGCTAGCTTTTGTCCCCACACGTCTCATATTTGCCATTGACAATGAGTTGAGAAATTAGGTGAAATGTCCGCCAAATATGACGTATATTTCTGGCAACACAAAGCGCCCCTCACTTCACAGTTCACACGGGTGTGATTCTTAACTAATAACTTTGGGGCAGGCCCGTCTAGAGTTTAAATGGACAGGTATCAGTGAAAAGGGTTAGGGACATCGAAGAGGAAGGATGGACAGGGAAGGATCAACATATGGAATGTCAGAACAGGTCAGCTCCATATATGGAGATCTAAGGGTTTGGGGTTTGAGGTCACATGTAGACTTGCTGGCCAATATTGATGACATCAGGGATCTCCATATATGGGCATTCCCATATATGGGCTTAATCTCCATCCCTAATGATGTCACGACTCACGAGGCATGACCATATATGGTCATGGTCATATGGTCAGGCCGAACTGACGGGAAATGCACGTTTTCATAGTAAATGCGAGCTGCGGTCGCAAACAACAGAGCATAAGTGGTGCTGTAACAGTGTATTATGTATAACAACAGAACAGGGCGCAGCAGCAACAGCTCAGCCTGTGTAACAGTGTATGTATACTGAACAGCAGCAACACGGCTCAAAACACCAACCTTGAATACTTGTCCATAGGTTCCATTTCCAACCACCTCCACCAGCTCAAAGATCCCTGCTGGTTCCTGCATGGGAAAGAAGGAAGACAACAATTTATTAGAATTAGACAGAAATGCAAACGGCAACAGTACAGTACAGTACAGTACAGCACAGCCAAACACTCCAGTGTAAAATGTATGTATTCAATTCATAAACCTACTATAAATGACAATCAAATTCAACATCATCACAACAAATAAAACTCATGCAACTCAAGAGATTGGAAAAATATGTAGTAACCACACAATGTATCAATTAATGTTAAAACGGAGACTGTATAATAACTAAGCGATTAAGGTAAACCAATGAAACCAAATAGAAACTAATGTAACTAAGAGATTAATGTAACCATAACATAATTCCAAATGTAACTCAGTAAACAACTTAATTGAGATTGATTTCTAACAGTTTATATTATATTTCTGCATAGTAGGCCTACTGTACATTTGTGTATGTCATTAAACGTTTCGATTTGATTGATTGATTGAACCAGCATATTAACAAAAACAGCAAAGAAATCAAGAGATTCAAGAGAGAGACTCAGTAAACAAATGCACCCCAGCCAGGTGGTCCCCGCTCCTAGCTAAATGATGGAAGAGTTGGTAACCAAATGGGCCATTTTAGATCTTTAACTCTTTGAGATGTAAAATGAAACCATTTGGTTTCATTGTACATGTTAATTCTTTGTTAAACATGTGCATTACTTAATTTACAATACGTCTACACAATTAGAGAATGTAGATGAATTATTTGAACAACGTTTGCCTTGGTATCTCCTGGTAGTGGTACCACATCAATACAGCACAACATACAGTAGACAACATCTTATCCAACAATAACAAAATAGTCTTGGGTCTGACTGAATCTCGGCTCAAAATGCAGAATAAATAATGGACCTTGGTATGAAAAGGGTTGAAAACCACTGGCGTAACTCTGATAGTTTTAATTGTAAACTACACAGCATGCAACCAATGTAGCTAATGACTGTAGCAGCAACAGACTACTGTAACCGAACGGAACTCCTCCCAGCCAGGCAGAGATTACTAATGTGTAACAACACATGTAACCAATCTCAACAAAATGCAACAAATTAACTCGGAAATATTAAGCAAGCGGTTACAATTAATGTAACCAAATGGCCTGTCTTTTATCCGGGGCCATTTGGTTACATTTGTAGCCATTCCTCTGTGTGTGTTACTGTTATTCCTGGACAATTGTATGTGTGGTGTGTCTACAGCACTTTGAAGACACAGAGCTGTGGTGGAGTTGCAGCAGTACAAATCCCATCTGGAACAAAGAAGCAGCCAGACACAGTGGCAACACCTCGCTCGCTCTGTCATTATTCCATACTGTAGCCCCTTCACCAAACCCCAGGGCCGATTCTCCATCCCCCCCCAACGATCAAACGAGATCGATTAATCGAATGTATGAGGTCAAAGTAATAATTAAACAAATACACATATATAAAAAACAGAGTGGCAGCAGGCAGCAGCCTATAGCCTCACCCGCAACGAAGCCAAGTCTATGTCTACCAGACTCTTGGCTGGAGACTCGTTCGCCATGGTTCCGTTCGGATGTGATGATGAAGAGGATGGTGGTGGTGGTGATCGCCTCCTCCTCCTCCTCCTCCGCGACGACGACGATCAATGAGAAGCGATCGATCGATAACAAGGTATTGGTATTGGTGGATCATTTGGATGCGTGTTGGATTTGTAGTCCTCTTTCTTTTGTGTGTAGTGACGTAGTCCTGTCTGCTGCTTCCTCACTGCTACTCCATGTTGAGGTGGCAGGCAGCCTCTCTCTCTCTCTCTCTCTCTCTCCCCCCCCGCTCAGTCAGTGTCTACGAGTCCCATGGTCCAGAGGGACTCTCGCGCTACCATTGGCTAAGGGGGTTGCCATGGGTGACCGGCCGCTGAACGCAGGAAGCCGGCTGGGCAGGGGGCCTCGGTTCGGTGTCAATATTCATACATGGGTGTGGCAACAAGCGCGCGCGCGCGCACACACACACACACACACGCACACACACACACACACACACTTGAAGATGACAAACTACATCTGGGTATATATATATATATATATATATATATATATATATGGGCTTGACATTAAGTCCTGTTGTCCGGGACAACCAATAAATCTTTGCATTCAAATTGTACTTGTCTTTTCTGTGACGCTCCTAGCAGCCAACAATATTGTCTGACATCATTGTCTGGCTTTCCTACCTAATAATCACCTTTCCAATATTGTTGTCCCACCATTCCGTTTCAGAAAAACCTCATGTTATTGCGTGGCTTATTTCTTTATTTTCAATGGGAAAAACGACCCCGTCACATTTATTTATTAACTGGCCATCATCACGTCTTTCTTTGTGCTAAACGAACAATCAAACTTATGGCTCGATAATTACATTTTAAAACGGCCCCGTCTATTGAGAAACTAAGAAAGTATGCATGCTGATCGATGGACTATACTGTTAACTTGTTAGCCATACAGAATGTGAAATTGTGAATGTGATCTTACATACATGATGTATTCCATCCAAATACACAGCCATATTGGTCCTGTCCTGCCATCTGCCAAGTTCTGGCAGAAAACATGTAGGCCCTATATAAATATATCTAGTCAAAAATCTCCACTTTTCCACGAGATTCACACAGACGACATTAAATACGGCAGGGGCCCGGAATGAGTTCTGGACAGAACATATCAAAACTTATTTTAAGAAGCACAAATGTATATACACACAGATCTATGGCTGTGTATTTGGAATACATGAAATTGAAATTGAAGTAAGACAAATGTGGGTATTATTTAAAAAGTATACCTAAAAAAGAAAAGAATAATGGAGCTGGGAATGTCTCCTTTGGTCCACCCATTCCTGGTATATGTGAGAATGGTCCTGTTAAAAATATTATCCAACTATAAAGTCTCTGAGTGTACTTCTGTATACGCCACTGTAGGCTACAAAACGAGTGTTGCCATGGGAGCAGCTCTGGCTCCCTCTGCTGGCACAAAGAGGACAATGAACTCTAGCAACAATTTTAGGAAGAAACACTATGGTAACTTGCTCCTTGCATCCTCAGTACCACCAGTGATGGAAGAAGTACTCACACAAGCAAAAGTCTGGTACAAACGTATTGGCATCAAAATAAAGTAGCCAAAGTGGTCTAAAATCTAGTAATAACGTCAAATAATCATATTGGAGTAAAAGTACAATATTATTATTTATTCTCTGAGATGTAGCGGAGTAGAAGTAAAAGCAGTGAATATTGGAAATAATGCGAACAACACCGTAGCAATCTAGACATTATAACACTAAAATCCCTTCCTGGTGTTGCACGTGTAGATTATGACAAGATCAAACAATGGCTGTTTGTTAAACAAATGTCCAAGACCACAGTTATGATGATGACATATGATCAGGATGGACCAGTTAGACCAGTTGAGAGAAGCTACCCTGCCAGTATACAGCAGAGGCAACTGGCAAGTGCAACACACATTCTGTATTTAGAGTGTAGGGAGGGGAAAGAGCTAAAAAGGAAGATAAAAATAGTTTTCTAAATATTTTATTTCTTAACATTTTGGACCAAATAGGCAATTTTGCATTGAGATGCCAACGCTTCCTTAGTGCCCACTCATCCTTATTGCCCACTCTTCCTTCCCGTTAAATATGAAGCATTGAAGTGACACAATTCGTATTTGGAACAAGTCGATTTCTCTAAAAGTGTCAGCCTGTATGAGACACATGGATTCTTCATCCCGCCGTGATGTGTAAAGACCTTTACTACGTAGTATAAATTAAGCCTTAAAAAGGGATAGTTCACTCCCCCATTTCGATTACTCACCCCAGCAGTGGTTCACTATGGATACACAAAGAGTCTCCTTTGTGTCTCCATAGGGAATTATGGCTTAGGAATGTGACAAACTACAAATAAATCCATGAATTCAAATCTCCATGGGGTGAGTAATTGATAGATTATTTTTTGTAGTGAAATATCCCTTTAAATCAATAGATCCGTTTTTGAAATAATCACGGTATTCAAAACATACAATTTACAAAGTACATTTTGCATTGAAATGTTGAACGTTTCCGAGAAAATATTGAGAAATGATAGTGAAAGTGTGAAACTAGCCGCTCTACAAGCTTGTAGTCTGTAGGCTATTTTCACTGCATTTGAAATAAGCATAAAGTGTCATAATGTATTCATGTAGGTTTAGGTCTCAAGAAATGTAGTGGAGTCAAAAGTACAATATTTAAAGTCTGAAATGCAGCGGTGTGTATGTCTATGAAAAAAAAGGAAATAAAATAAAATAAATAAATGTACTTAAAGCAGCACTATGTAACCTTTTTAAATGAATAAAATGTAACTTTGTCCAACCTGTAATTTAAGGTATGTATTACCGTATGTAAATAATATAACTTATAGATTTGAGGTGGTGATTGTATTTTGTCTCCCTGCTCTTTTATTGAGACATTTAGATCAGTGGTTCCAAAAGGTCCTTGAGGGAGTTCCAGGGGGTCCCCAGCTAAATGATAGTTAGGAACCAAATGGACCCTTATGGGTCTGTAACTCTGAGAGTGTACAAATGGAACCAAATGGACTCTAACGGGTCCATTTGGTTCCATTTGTACACTTTCAGAGTTAAATTAACATTGATTTGATCAATTGATTTTACAATAATAAATTGGGTTCCCAGAGAAAGAAAAGCCATTAAATGGGGGTCCGTAGACAAATGCATGTCAAACTGGGGGTCCTTGAAAATAAATTGGTTGAGAATCACTGCTAGAGCAGGGAAGGGGTCCCTGGCATATCTTTTCAAATGAGGGTCTGCGGGCCAATTAGTGTCAATTTGGGGGTCCTCGACAACTGATTTAGATCGTGTCAAAGGCCATGTCTCACCTAGACACAGGCTCTGACACCAGTTTTGACCCGACGGTTCAGTTTCACGGTTCAGATTCAATAAAAACGTCAGCACTTTCCTGCAGGAAACTGGGTTCAAAACCTGAGATAGAAGAGGAAAGTTACATAGTGCAGCTTTAAGTACTAGTACTAGTAAATTTACTCAGTTACTGTGTCCACCACTGTAGCGGAGGGTCTTCCAGTGAAGTGGCTGTCAACCATTTCGGGCATCTGGTTACGATGCCTCTCGGGCGTCTCCCTAGGGAGGTCCTCGAGGCACGTCCCACTGGGACAGACCAAGGCGCAGTTGGAGGAAACACATCGACTCACTGGCCTTGGAACGTCTCAGGATCCCCCAGGAGGAAGACACTGATGTTGCTCTGGAGAAGGAAGTCTGGAACACAGTGGAGCTGTTGCCCCTGTGACCCGACTACGGATAAGTGGTTGAAGATGGATGGATGGGACTCCCCATCCTGACAAGCACTTGAAATTTGTATGACATTTTGTTTGACTTGGTTTGTTCCACAGATACATATTGTGAAAATAGCTGAGCTTGTAGATCTGGTATTTTACTATTTCCCACACATTTTGCCCCTTATATTATTTGACAATTTGGCCAATGTGGCAGTTTTTATAGTACAGTTTACTTTGATGCCTTTTTTAGGTATTAAAAATGTCTTAAACGTCCTTTAAAATGTCACTTCACTGTCACACAGTGGTAACCCATAGGTTGAGAACCACTGTTCTAGTGACCCCTCGTCTGGACAGCTAGAGGCACAGAAAACACACAGTGCCAAACATACGTCAATTTGTTCCACAGTGCAATACAGCTGCTACATAACATAGCTACAATACAGGGTTAATAATCTGTATATCCTCTTTTTACACCTCTCTACTTCCATACGAGGACAATTCAATGATGAATCACAAGCAGGTTCTTATCCTCCATTTAAGCAAGGGTGCAAGTGATTTTCTAAAGGCTCATACATAGTCTGGACTTTCGGTGGTTAGGTGACCACCGAACTATAACATGACATCACGAGCCGCGGTGAAGAGCAAACCACCGCCACCGCTCCAGCCCTTCTCCCTGTTTTCACTCACCACCGCTCAACGTTATTTCAGCTCCGGTGGTCCGCTCACCACCGGAGCGGTGGTCACCTCACCACCGAAAATGCTATGAATAGGCCTTTAGTGTTAAATAAGTGTTAACTTAAAAAAAGTGTTAAATAGCTCTACATAGCTATAGAGTGTTTGTTCAGTAACAGGAGTCTCCATGTCTCTTCAGCAAACAGAAAACCAATAATACAATAAAAAAATAAGGCAATATCAATTTCGCCTTATTTATCCAATGAGGAGAGAGAACTCCGTACAGGATAAACACATGAAATTGAAAGTGATGAGGCAAAAAAAAACGCATCAAGTACACCCCTGATACAATCTCATTACAGCTTAATAGACATCTTGGAACACAGTTAAAATATTATGATTTCGGGGAGGTTGCGGCCTGAAAAGTTTGGGGACCCTTGAAATGTCGGGGAAAAGAAAACCTGCTCTGTAGGTGCCAGCAGAAAGAAGACTTCCTGTAAAATACATGTACGAAAAGAAAAGAAGAAAAAAAACATCTTCGTAATGAAATCCTATTGTATTTGTATTGCTGTACTCTGTAGTGTTGTAGTAGTTGTAGTTGTAGTTGTAGTTGTAGTGTCTGGAGTGTTTTTGTAGGTAGTTTTTTGGATGTGGGAGGTATGTACATGTATGTATGTATACGAGAGTTTTGTTGTCTTTGTAAGTTAAAAAATATAACAAACATATTAAAAACAAGAATAAAATAATCCTATTGTGCAACACTTCATCGCTAATATACAGTACGAGCCAATCCGAGCCACGTGCTTCCAAACCCCAGAGGATGAACACAATAAAACCTCTGAGTGCAAGGGGAGGAGCACAGATGCCACATAAATAAGTCTTTCCTCAAACAACCGGCACCGGGTTCGAATCTAAATCTGAGGCGCTTCATGTCATCACCTCTCTCTCCCACTGTCATCATTAAGCAAAATATATAAAAGAAATAAACAGGTTAGCAAACAGCTACCAGATGCTAGCCTCGTACTTCTGCCCCCAGTGCGGAACTGGTCGTCTTCATTCTCCCAACGTGAGAATGAGGCCATTTCAGACGGGGAGCGACTGGCGCGACCAATACTGCACAGCTTCATCTGAGTAAACGGAACACTGATGTAGAGGTATGTTGAACTTGGGATGGTGTGTGCTTGACTGTACTGTCGGTCGCTTATATTATTATTATTATTATTATTATTGTTATTATCCCTTCCTTGGACGTAGGGTGGGGATCCTTTAACGATTCTGGTTCCTTAACATGTCATTCTCAACGGTCTCATTCCTTACCTACTCACCTCATCACGAAACCCCGGAGGGTCGTTGGGGCACCACATACGATCTGTTAACCAGCTCTCTCCATCCCTCTCTGTCCTTACCTACAGGAGGTTCCAAATGGACATTTACCGGTCTGTAACTCTGAGGGTGTACAAATGGAACCAAATGGACCCGTATGGGTCCATTTGGTTCCATTTGTATCCCCTCAGAGTTATCGGTGGTCCTTGAAATCACAAAGTTTGCAAACCACCGGTATTGTAATTGTACAGCAGACGTGAAGTCCACATAACCAGCTCTGACAGTGTAGATAAAAACCTGGTACCGGAAACCGTTTCAAAATCTGTTGGATCCGATTCCTTGGTTCCTCCTCGATGTTGGATCCGATTCCTTACGGTTCCTCCGGGCTGCCAACCCCTTAATCCTCAGGTGCCAGGTCAGTCAGTCCAGTAGGAAGTCCGGGCTCGGGTAGCCAAACAGGCTAAAGTCCCCTTGGTAGCGCGCGTACAGCCGCCTAACGTCCCGTCTGCTGATGCCTGAGAAGTAGCGCTCCACCTTGAAATGGGATCAAATGTATCAATACAAATATCAATACTAATTTTACATAATAATAATAAACTTTATTTATATAGCATGACATAAAAATGCAACGCAGAAAAGAGAAAAACAAAAAAGTTAATTAAAATGCCCAATTTCTTTTAAATCACGTAATTATTTCCTGTAAGTAATGAATGCAAATTAATCAGCTAAAGTCCCAGCCCTAAAACAGAAAGCAACCAACCTTGGTCCTGTTGTAGCGCGTGATGCCCAGGGGTATGTGCGGGTAGGACACCAGGCCCTCGATGCCCGCCGCCCGCAGGATGTAGGGCGCGTCTCGCTCCAGCGTCTCGTGGTGGCCCACCACGCTGTAGCGGATCTCGCAGGGCGCACACAGCTCGGCGTACGTCACCCAGTGGATGACGTGCTCGCCGAACTGACGGTCCATGCGGCGCCGGCCCTCGCCGCCGTCGCCCAGGTAGCGCACAAAGTCCTCGAAGCGCAGGCCGGCGCCGGGACCGTCACCGTCGCCGGGTGAGGAGGCGAGGTCACGGTGCACCTGATGGTGGGGAGGGGATCATAGGAGGCCTTAGCTGTGTTAATAACCTGGGCAAAATGTGCAGCATTAGGAGGTAAAGAGGAGACACTTTAATTGTGAAGGGACGACAGGATCAGGAGAGGTGTTGTTGTTGCTAATTGTCGAGAGTAATGGCTGCGTATGATATTGAACAGTCAAACTATCAATACGGCTGTATCAACAAAATAATTATGTCATAGGTATATGGGGGCCTCATATTTGGTCTTGAAACATGCCTCCAGATTCCTAAGGCCGCCCCTGGGAGGGATGGGAGTAATCGTTATCGTCTTATTTCAACTCTGCACAAATCGTTTCACCAAAAATAGCAGATCTACATTTAATATTTTGATTATCTCGATACTATCATAAATTGCAAACAAATGAAAAAACAATTACCACAATAATTGTGACTTGTGATATGTACTTTTCATATGGTCCCCATATCCCTACCTTGCGGTACTTGCGGATGATGGACGGGGCGATGTCGTGCTTGTACCAGGGCTCGAAGCGTGGGTTCTTCACGAACTTATCCTTGAAGGCAGAGATGAGGCGCTCGAAGGGGTCGCGCACGATGAAGAACTTGAAGTAGGTGTGTAATCTGCAAGGGGGGGAACCCACAGTGAGTTTAGTGAGTCTAAATTAATGCATTGGGGTAGAGCTCAATCAGTGGTTCTCAACCTGTGGATCCCCAACCCCAGGGGGGTCCCGCACATGATTTTGGTGGGTCCCCCAGGGTGACAATTTGAGGACTTTTGAGACTTTGCAATACTAAGAAAAAATAAGAAATGAAAAAAGGCCATTACGGCATCAAAAAAAAGTATATACTGGTCAAACATTGGCCTAATTGTCAAATGATAATTGTGAATTATTATTAACGGCTCATTTTGGGGGGTGACGGCCGGAAAAGGTTGAGAACCAAAGCTCTACACGTCTACAGTAAAGGCTCATACTCCAGTTTTTGGTGATAGTTTATCACCGCAGTGTAGTTTTTAAAGGGTTGAAAAACTACACCATTACGTCAGTCACAGACCCATCTCTCAGTTTTTACTATCAGACAAGTCTTTTCACTCTGGAGCTATCACCCCGTTCACTGATTGGTCTAGAAGTTGGGTGGGCGGTCCCCTTGGATTTATGTAAACCACAGGGAGGCGGGGTCAATCCTTTAGGACATCACCACGAGTATGATGGCCTCAACTCTTATCACCGTTTTAGGTGATAGCTTACCTATCACCAAAAACTGGAGTATGTATGAGCCTTAACTCTCTGACAATAACATTGAGAATCATCTTCATCATCAGTGTATTTTTCAGATAATATGATTAATAAGATTATTAAAGGGCCACTTCAATTGATTTACCCATCCATCATAACCCATTAAAACCGGGAAGCAATAGGAATTAAAAAAATATATACCGGTATATAATATAATATGATAAAACTACGAATTTAGAAGGGATTTGTAATCGTCCCAGGTCTTATTGGGTTAATATATAATTGGTCCTCTCAAATGCTCATGATAAGATGGCACCATTTCTGTCTGCTCACTCTAGTCCACTGTTTCCCAGTTTCAACAGTGGTTCGCTGACTGATTTCTGTGGGTCATGAGTAAATATCCCCCTTCTTTGTCATGCATTAAAAATAAACCCAAAACATGTTGTCTAAAGAAATTATAATAAAAACAATTAAAATAAATTATAATAAAAACAATTAAAATAAATTCCATAAATTCCACAAATGGAAACTTTAAGCTGAAGTGAAAGTAGCCAGATCTACAAGTGAGCTTGTAGATCTGCTAATTTCACTAGTTTGGGTCCCAGTTATTCACTAGTTTGGGTTTAACTTAAATCTTTGCTTCTGGGGGGTCCCTGGAACAAAAATGTTTTTGAGATGGGGGTCTGTGGCCAAATACATATAATTGTGGGGGTCCTTGACATGAAAACCACCACCACTGATAAACATACCAGTAGGTTTTTCAGAAAACAGTTTTTGAGGTCTTAATGGATTTGAGGTCTTAATGGGTTAAGAATAATCATAATCAGGATTTATATGTTAATACAATTAATATGATTATTAACAATTATCATGATCCGGATTTATAAGTTAATAAATAAAATGTGATTATCAACAACGATCATCAGGATTTATAAGGTAATAAAAATCAATACGATTATTAACAATAATCATCATCAGGATTTCCAAGCGGTTTTCAGGTTTCACGTACTGCACTGTACAACGAGCACATTGGAAGATGAAGAACGGTTCCATTCCACGGCCAAGAAGCAATCCAAGATCCACCCCATCCTAAAATACACTACAATACATCAGGAGGTGGGTTAGGAGGGAAAGGGATGGGGGTCTCAGAACCATGTCATGTCCTGCAGGGGGCTGAAGGGTTAGGGGTAAGGGATGGGGGTCTCAGGACCTTTCAGTGATGTCCTGGGGGCCGAAGGAGGAGAGGCGAGGCAGGCCGTTCTTGTCGTGGTCGTGGACCAGGTTCTCTGGGATGTCCTCCACGGTGGAGTACTCCCCTGTGGAGACGCAGAGGTGAGAGTGATCAGGTTATTTTGTTAATTTTGTCGACAGTTGATCAGGTGAGCTTGTTGATATTTTTACCTTAAAAAAAAGCACACCTGTGTGAACCTACTGGTAGCCTACTGGCGCCCCTACTGGTACTCAATATATGATGCTCACACATAGGTGAACGTCACATACATGAACACGGACAAAGCTGTTCCTTGGAGTGGTTGCACCACTCAAAAAAAAGTAAGAAAATACCTTATATTAAAACCTTCTAGCTTAGCTGTGAGGCGATGGCGCTTTTACGTAACGGACTGTGCCCCCCCCCCCCCCCCATCTACTCCAGTGTTCTCAAAGTGAAGTCTGTGGGCAACTTCAGGGGGGGTCTGAACTGACCCATACAAATCTGCAACTCTGACGGTATACAAATGGGGTCCATTTGGTTCCATTTGTAATTTGTATACTGTCAGAGTTAAGGGGGAGACCTTGACTTTTAACCCATTTAGAAGGATTTAGAAGACATTTGCAGAGTCGTTCCCAGGTCAAAATGGGTTCAAAGAACCACACAGTTGTACTCACCGTTGAGCACGATGAGGACCTTCTTCCACTGGGTGTTTCCCACCTTAGGCGTCTGGCAGAAGAGGATCTTGTGTTTGTCGGACACGAAGATGCGGTCCAGGACGAACCTGCTGACGGAGACGTGCGTGAGGTTCCTGAGCGTGGCGTTCTGCTGCCGACACACGGCCGAGAGTAGCTCCGTCCGCCTCTCCGTCACCCACTGCCAGTCTGATGGTGTTGGTGCTGCCGTGGGGGGAAACTAACAATGCACACACACACGCACACACACACACACACACACACAAAATATAGTATATCATTGCTACCGTGTTAGCTCGTGTCTAGGCATGGGACGATAATCGTTATCATTTATAGTGGTAAAAAAAAGTCTCATCAGAGATTAAAATGTATCGCAAAATTGTCCTACACTATATGAATTCGATTTTTGTTGAGGTGCAAGTTCAGTTCCACTTACGACCCTATATATACTTATAGATAGAACAGACCTGCAAAGAACGCATTTGGTACGCTCTTATTTCACTCTACCCAAAATCATTCTCCAAATATCTACAAGCTCACTAAGCATTTGCAACTCGTTGTGAGACAATTTAGGCACTTCGCAGACAAGCTTAATCCAAAGAGAAAGAGTCTGGCCCCACCAAGCTAAAAGAGATTTACAGTAAGAAAGGTAAACATGAGGTAATACTGTGCATCAAATGCATATATTGTAGCTAAACCAAGAGCCTATCGTCGGTCTAAAGCATTACTTTGAAACTATACACACAGTCACACACACACACAATAGGATGCCAGATCAACAAATTAACCTGGCATCTGTCTACATAACATGCTATCTAAAATACATTTTAGGTATTATTTTTTTTACGATTTTTTGGGGGCATTACTGCCTTTATTTTTATTTATTTTTAATATGTTTTCATCCCGCGATGTTGTAAACCATTTCCTGCTCCTTTACACCTGATAGGGGGAGTTTCCCTGGTTCTGCCTTTATTGATAGGATGCAGTGGAGAGAGACAGGAAACACGGAGACTGGGAATGACACGCAGCAAAGGCCGTCAGGATCTGGACTCGAAACCCGCGACACGCTGTCAGGCATGTGCCTATATGTGGTATGCACCTGGACCGCTAGGCCAGCAGACGTCAGAGTCTGCAGTTCTAACTGCAATGGGGAGTGTGTTCCACAGTTTGGGAGCCAGAAGGAGTCTGGGACTCTGGGACGTGTGGAGCGCCCCCACTTTACTACTCACTCTCTGCTCTCATTGGTGGTCTGTGGACAGTCAGAAATCTGCCTACTAGTGACCTCATCGATGGGGATTACAAGCTCATAGAAATTGCAGCCTTTCTCTCCCTGTAAAGCTGGCTATACTTTTATTGTGCACTTTTTAAAAGCTGGATTTATTATACTTTTATTGTACATATAAATGTAATGGTTTTTATTTTCTCTCGGACTGTATTCATTTAACCCCACTAATCCTGGTCTCCCTATTTTATGTCATTAAATGTTTGAAAAATTGTGAGAATAGCAGATCTACACACTCACGATGTGATGTGTTACAAGCTTGTATTTTGGCTCTTTGGTGTACAGTAAAGTATGTGTTATGTGGTTTAAACCCATTAAGACCTAATCTACAGCAACAAATAACCTTGTAAAACTGTAGTTCTCACACTTTTTCATGCCAAGGACCCCCAAAATTATATGTATTTGGCAGCGGACCCCCTCCATCTGTAATTCTAAAATGACCCAGATGCTTTCCCGGTTCCAATAGGTTCATACCACATATGAAGGCTTGGGGTCAGGCCTGTCTGGCCTGTCCAGCTCATCCACAGCCTCTGGCCTGGCTCCCTGATGAGCGCCTGACTGTGTCCAGCTGTGTGCGTCCGTCTTCTCTCCATAGTCTGGAAGGAAACGACACCTTTTTATGAGCAGTGGTCATCTTTAGCCCAGCTCATGTCAAAGGTCACGTTTACGGGGTGCAACTAATCCATTAAAAGAAAATAATAGATTTTAATAAAGTAAGTGATTTTCAAAAATAGCCAAAAAAAACCCGTCTACAAGCTCACAAACGATATGAACTGCGGTGGATAGGCTATTTTCACTCTTTTTGCAAAACACTGTTCAACAACTTAGTGTAAAATGGGGCTCAAGACTAATCAATTTATTTGATTATTTTAAAAGAAAATCTACCGTATATATTGATATAAAAAGAAAAATACATTATTTCTCGACCCCGACAATTTGTTTAATTGGAAAAGTAATCCATAGAACAATCTCTAATAAAACTGAGATATGTTGTGGCTTGACCCATTAAAACCCAGGAAAGCATCTGAGAGATGCTTTAGGTATGGGCCGTGAATAAAGCTTGTTTTGAGCAAAAATGTGGGAAAATAATCTGAGATAAATGGATTTTAAAAATGCAGTTAATATCGAAGTGGACGAAGGCAGACTTTTTTAGATTTCCTGTTTAACGATCGCCTGGCAACCCAGGCCTACTCATCTAACTTAATGGGTTAATATGCAGAAGGACAGCTGACTTACTATCTACAGCTCTGAAGTTGATCAACTTGACTTCTATCTACAGTTCTGAAGCAGGGCTGGTCAGGGCATGGTGATAAATATCGCCGGGACGATACAATGTTTTCACGATATGCCTTTTCAGAGATTTGTGTATATATATATATATATATATATATATATATATATATATATTGTGAAACAGTGAATGCACATTATATGATTTGCAGTTCTATAACTTAATTCATACTTCTGTAGAATGATGGTTTCATTCCGCAAAAATATACTATTATGATACTACCGGTATTATCTGCAGCTCTGAAGTTGATGAACTTGACTTACTATCTGCAGCTCTGAAGTTGATGAACTTGCTGGCGAACATGAGGATGAGCAGCACCCATCCACACGCCCCCAACAGCAGCCAGTGGTGCCGCATGGTGCTAAACATCAGCCTGCTGCCATGGAGACCCTGGAACATAAACAATAAACATAGGTGCTGGGTAGGGATGGGACCATACAAACATTACTGTACATGACTGTCGCTCTTATTGTGGCAAAAGTACTAACACATAGGAGGAGCCAGCTAGGAAAAGAACATAACATATAGCCAGGAACCACCTAGGAACCTAGTAACCTATATATCGTTGCTGTCAGGGGAAATCCATTTGTCCATTTGTGAGGTTTTTTTTGTTGCATAAATCAGTGCTATAGATTAGAGATGTCCCAAATTCCCAATACTGTATCGGTATCAGAAAAGTATCGATATCGGCCCTTGTAATAATAATAATAATAATAATCTTTATTGTCCCAAAGGATATTCATCTTCACAGATCTGTTGAACACCCACAACAAAATAACACATAGTACAGAAAACATTACACCACGACAATACAAAAACATGAGGTCACCACTGTGTAGTGTGTACAGAAGGATCCTATCGGTGGGGCAGTTTGTTTAATGCTGCGATGGCTGATGGGACGAAACTCCTACTAAAACTGACTTTTTTCCATGGCAAGGTTCTGTATCTTTGTCCAAAAGGCATGAGGGTGAAAAAAGCGATACAGGGGATGATCAGTGTCATGTGATATTGAAAGTGCTTTCATATCAGAAAGTGTGTGTGATACGGGTAAGGGCCGATTCATACTCCTATTGCGTACCCCCCCCCCCCCCCCCCGAACCTCAAATGACGTCACAATGTAGGCTCTACAGCGCCGAACCGACTTTTATTCGGCTCTAAAATCGGAGTATGAATCGGCCCCAATACTGCAGTGATGCAAATAGGTTCCCGGGATGCAGGGATGGTCTTTTAGATGAATCCCAGGGACATTTTATGAGTCCCATTTCAACCACGCTAGGAGTCATATTTGGCCATTTTTACAAATTGCAGCATTTAACTCCCATTTCATTTCATAATGTGGTTATATTCATGTAGAAAACGAGAAGAAATTATTATTATAACTAAAGATAGCAAAATAAACTAGAATAAAGAGTACAGTAGTGCATCCTGTGGATGCAGAAGAGGTCGTTGTTTTATTGCGTCCCTTAACCTATTTTAATCTCTGATACTAAAAAGTTTGTTTCTGTTAGGCATGGACAGTATGTTATAGAAACATGCAGAACAGTAGAACAGAACAGGTTGAATAATGCTTTTGTACAATAATAACAGAAGATGAGGAGCAACAAATAATGATCTTAATTTACGGATTACATGGAGTCTTTGTTGAAAACGTGAATGGATATATAATATGTTGATCAAACCTAAGTCTATTGTCCAGAGTGAGTGAATGTATATTACATTAATAATTCTTAAACAAAGCAGTGTTTAACATAACATGTCTTAGACGTGTTGTTCACATTTACATTACAATAATTCATAAACAAAGCAGTGCATAACAATAACATGTTGATGTGTTGTACTCATGTAGCCTACTGGTTCTCAAAGTGGGAAGCATCAGTCATTTTAAGTTTATGTTAACCATTGTTTTTATACTTTGGCTATTCAAAAATAGCAGATGTGCATATTTTAGTGAACATCTTTAACTCAAATCTTTGCTTCTGGGGGGTCCCTGGCAAGACACATTGTTTAGGCTAATACACATCATTCAGGGGGTCCTCAAGACGAATATACATCAGTCTGGGGGTCCTCAGCCAAATAGACATTATTCTGGGGGTGCTTGCCATGAAAAGGTTGTGAGAACCACTGACATAGAAACATAACATCTCCACCTAGTAGCTAGTTAGCTTAAGCTTCTAGCTAGATGAAGCAGTTTGGTTATATTATATTATATATTAGCCGGGTTAAGGCCACTTTATACTAATCCTATCCAATAAATAATATTTAATCAAAGTGGGGTCTGGTCTGGGGACCCTCGGGGTTCTAAACTGGACCCCAAACAGGTCTGTAATAGAACCGGTGGTACTTGGAAGATAAAAAGTTTGAGAACCCAATATGTAACAGAAAAGACACACACACTGTGACACACACACACACACACACACACACACACACACACACACACAAGTGTGGCTATTAGCTAACTGTGTGTGTGTGTGTGTGTGTGTGTGTGTGTGTGTGTGTGTGTGTGTGTGTGCGTGCGTGCGTGTGTGTGTGTGTGACTCACCTCTTCATGTAGACTCAGAACAGCGAAGTAAATAATGATGGTGGGGTCATCATCATGTCTGTTGTTAGCCTCTGTTAGCCTGTTAGCCTGCGACCAGCATCATCATGGGCGTATAAAGCTGTGTTGCCAGACTACGTGAGAGAGATAAGCAACCAGGTATATGAATACAAGCTAAACAATATTTTGTGCCAGGGAGTCAGGGACGGGACCCCCAAACCAGATTTCTGTAAAAAATGCATAATAAAAAATACATTTAAAATAGCCTATCTACAAGCTCATCACAATAAAATGTGAGAGCAACTACACTTTAGAAACAATCCCAAATTAGCAACTACGCTTTCGAAGCAAGCCCAAATAAACAGCTACACTTTAGAAATAACTTAAAGCAAAAAAACGCAACCCGCAAGTGGCCGCAACTACCATTTACAAGCAACTTTACAGAAAAAGCTCAAAATCGCTTATGAGCAGACATGGCAACACTGATCATGGGTGTAGAATAGATTAAGTACGCTTCGTTTACTACCAAATAAAACCACCGGCGCCCCCTAGCGTCCGAAAGCTGTGGCTACACAAACTATACAATTGAGCATGTGCAGAAAAAACATTCCAAATTAAATAGTGAATACTGGATATTAAAAGTGTACAATTTTGCATATTGAAATACTATAAAGCTGGTTCTTTTTTCCCTTTCAATCATGGCTGAGAATGTGTCCATTAAAGACAATTGGATCAAGGACTCCACAATTGGCACAAGAATCTCATTTGAAAAGAAATTTCAGACCCCACAAGGTTTCTTTAAAAAAAAGGATTCTGCAGAGAGTATCAATACCTCAAAATTGTACTCAAGCAAATGCATTGTTACATTACCTGTAGGATGTTTGTTCCTCAAACAGTGTGAACGGTTAGGACAGCATCCCAAGTCACTAAAACAAGTTCTAGCCATCCTAGATTTGATGGCTATGGTTCAATTTGGGTTATAATGCCAATGTTGGAAAACAATGCTGTCAAGAGCAACAGAGTTGAAAAGTACATACGAAAAGTTATTCCCACCTTTGCTTGTTAACTCACTTCCTGGGGAGGTATTTGCAGCTCTCAAGCTTTAAGGGTCACTATTTAGATTAGGCATGTATACATTTCTGCATATCGTCGTCAGGAAGAAACCTCTCCATATATATTTTTTTTCCTTTTGTAAAATAATGTCCTACTTAATCATACTACAGCATTACACAAAAGCATCAAGCGGCAGAGCCATTTATTAATTTGAGTACTGAAAATAATGTTTTAAATCCAAAAAGGGAACAGTTTTGAACATGAGGTTTCCACCCGTCAAAAGAAATCAAGACAAGATCGTTTTTCGTGAACTACCTTTTTGCTAATGCCCAGATTATCTTAGGTGCGAGATCTGATTCTCCCCTTTTTCACAAAACATTTATGTAATAATGGCATGCACCAAAGTATACATCTGGCACGCATCAAAGTATACATAATGAATTATCAACTTCATTAATGAGTGGAAAGAAATATCACCGTTGGATCAAATTGCAACACTGAAAAAATGACATAACAGATCCTTTCAAAAGTTTTATTCCACTTGCCGAGAACTTACAGAACACAAAGATCCCATTGAAGGTTGAAATTAAACATGCAGAGTGGATAATTAACATTTAACTGCTCCTTTTGAAACTTTTTTCTTTTTCTGCAGTGTGGATGCTAGTTCTCATCAACGTTGACTGTCTGGAGACCTGTTGAGGTAAAGGAGAAGAACCATTAAATCAAAGTCCTAAACACATGAACCCTAGGATCCCTCTATGCATGTCATTTTTGTCATAGCAGGTGAAAATAGCTGATCTAAATGCTCACAATGCGTCACAACATGTCATGTTGAGAGCTTGTATGTTAGCCATTTGACAGACAAAGTATACAGGGGTAAATTCCAGACGTAGCACGACAACACAAGGATTAAAAACATACTACTGAAAGAACCCTCACACTAGCACCGTTTCATCAACAACATCAGATGTGGATGTTTTGGTAGCCATACCATGGTAACCAGACGTATAAACTGTACTTTTTGGCCAAAAGGGTATTTTGTTTCCAATGCGCCCTCTACCAATATTGCCCAGAGAACTGCCTCAGAGAATATGTTTCCTCCGGTGGAAAAAAAAATCCCTTTCTGGCCAAAAAGTACCGTTTATACGTGTAGTGGCGGGCTCAGAGTGCGTCCACTAAGGAAAGTAGGCTTTCTAAAAGACAACCCGCCTTTGTTTTAGTGAGTAGCAAAAACGTTATTTTTATTTACGCTAAAGAGGAGAGGCTGGTCTGATTTCGATTTGAGATTTAAAACTGAAAGTCCCATAGCCTTATACTGCAGGGCATAATCGAAGCAGTAGAAGGCTATGGACCAGAGCTAATCCATCCCTACACAAAGGGTACCCAACGCGTCCAGGCAGGTGAAAATGCTACAGAGGACCCTCAGTGTTCATGTACCAGGTGTCACTAAAAGCACGACTCCAGTAGGAAAACAGTTTCAAGTCGACAGACACTACTGCACTAGATTTGGGCAAAATACAGCCAGCTTTGGGTGATTGTAACTTGCAATTTCTCACAAAATAGGACAGTAAAAAGTATTGCTAGTAATTGACACAATTGGGTGTCCTGACAATGAATTCCTTGCATTTGTCAACAACTTATGGAAAAAGTGCTTTTACAAATGACCAAAGTTAAGACATTAATCAAGACAGTGCAGTCGACACGCTGTGATTGACCAGTCACTGTGATTGACAGCCTAAACCTAACCTCAGTAAAACTATACCTTAACCCAGTATACCTAACCCTAACCTCAACCTCAGTAAACTTAACTTGCCCGGGGGCATGGTTATAAGCACAACCGTGTAGGAATTAGTATGTAGCCACTGCTGGAATATTTTGATAGTGAATTTGTACAGACGTGAACGTCTCTGCATTCAATCAGCCTCACCGTTTGCAGCAGCAGCACAATACATACAGTGCCCAAGGAGACCCATCCCCATCCATCCAATTCTATAAATGCCTGCTAAATCAGTAGTTCTCAAAATTGACTTTTCAAAATATTTTGTAAAAAAGGCAGATGTACAAGCTCGTGGCACGTTGTGAGCTTGTATATCTGCTATTTTCTAACAACCAACATGCCAAAATCGTTGACAGACTTTCAATATGTTAAGATGCTGTGTGTCCAGTTGTAAAGAGGTTTAAAATGTGCTGACCTTTGCATGTTGTGACAGGAACGTATGTGACCAGGGTGTACAGTTTGTTGGGGGAATCCTCATCCTCATTGCGCTTCCTGGAGAGACGCACGCGGATCCTGTACGGCACGTTCCTGTACAAAGACAACGTTGAGCGTTAGCGGCTTGAAGCTGAGCAGCCTGGTGGAGCCAGCCATACGATCGGATCAGAGATATCCACCTACTGAGAACTGTGAGAAGTCTGGTGATGTCTATAGAAATAACGTTTGATCTGATCTACATTCAATGCATGGGTTAGAACTGGGCAGGAATGAACTGGAAATGTATAAAAGCTCACAACGTCACAGAATAAATGCCAAGACTTAATGAAGAATTTTCAAAGAATTAGGTTTCAACCTCACAACGCGTGACATGTTTTGAGCTTGTAGAGTTTATTTTTGGTGAATATTCCGCCAGAATAGGGATGCTGGCGTTTGGTTCAAGTGGTAAAAGGCAAAATAAAAAAAGTTCTGTCCCATATGGAAAACAGATATTCTCTCAAGTTCTTTGTGACGTACTGGATCTTAGAGGGAACTTTTCACATATTTATGTAGCGTAATATGACATAAGTTTGTGTAATTCAGGGGTGCCCGTGGATGATTACGTTATTTACAGGGGTGACCCGAGCCAAAAAAGTTTGCAATAGATAACATGTTGCCCCGTCTCCTCACCTGACGCCTTTGCTCCACACCGCCTTGTTGAGACGAGTGTCGATGCGGACATCGGGGGTTCCCATCTCCTTCACGGCGAAGTTGCGGATCTCTTTGATGGCGCGGGGGGCTCGCCTCTTGAAGCTCCTGTATGGAGACACAGGACGGTGGGGAAAGACATGAGATCAGTCAACTACAGTCAGGAATGGATGTTAGTCTGGCTCAATGTGATCAAGATACCCTTATTTGAACTCTAATTATGTGAATCACACAAATTATACAAATGTCCCTCACAACTGATGGCAAATATTAGTTTTCAACAACTATACTAGAGATTCAGCAAGACATTTCCATCAGTATCAATGTGGAAGATAGACCGGGCGCACAGGTCTTAATGGGTTAAAATTAAATCATCACCAACAATGTGTCCTAAAATCCAGCCACTTTAGTTCATGAAAAAACATGTATTTTCAAGCTAGCAGAAGGCATGATCGATCACTAGCCGTCCTACTCTAGTGTGGAAAGTACAAACACTCCATGGATGTCCAATTGTGCATCCTACTCGTGTGTGTGTGTGTGTGTGTGTGTAAAGTACTCACACTCCATGGATGCGCTTGTGAACATTGATGGTGTATTCCCTGGTCACCACCTCATTGATGGCGGAGCGACCCTTCTTCTTCTCTCCTTTCTTAGTTGGGGCCATCTGGAAACACACACAAACATGAGCCTACAGTCTGGAAACAAACTGAACATGAGTACAGTCAACAATGGTCAGGGGACACCACATGAACCCTACCTAGCATGAGTGAACATTTACAAGCTCATAGCGTAAAGCGATGAGCTTTTAGACCGGTCGTTTCCAGCTGAGATATTTGGTCAAATCTGAATCCCCCCCACCTTTCCCCTCACTGTATATGTTTATTTTCCCTTTTTGCTTCCTTTATGCTGAATTCCGGTTTTGTTCTTTGACTATATGGAAGTGTCTATTTGTACGTCTCTAAATGTTTTGATGAATTGAACATGGTGGAACATGGTCTTGTAAACAAGTGTAATGCTTAATTGGGTTGTCCACTCACAGTTTAACAGTCTTTGTATTGAGTCTTTGCTTGAAATGTACTGTAATTCTGCAAACTGTTAATAAATATTTCAATCAATAAATAAATGGTGTAAACAACTAGTAGAGAACGTACAAAAAGCCTGTTTTGATCAGAGTTTCACAGTGCATACAGTGAAGGAAGTCTGGATCAATTCATGTACTTAGAGAAATTGGAGAAAAAGATTAAAACCTCTCAAAGGAGTCTGGCCAAATCAAATTCCAGGTCCTTCAAACTAAAAACTTTGAGATGCACTGCGCTACATTAACATTATAACGTCCATCTTTAGAACTAGACTGATTCTAATGCTTTTAATACATATCAGAAGCTACAATTATTACACAGCTCTGCTTGCTTGTATTCTGCATTAAATGTCATTATGTCACTTAGAACACCAGAGTACAGTACATCTTTCTCTGGTCTCGAATTATCACTTTGCATTCGGGTATATGATGCTAACAAACAAGCTAGCGAAGTGTTGACAACTCGGCAAGCTTTGCTATGAACTGTCAAAACAACAAGAGTACTTGACATGTACTAAAGAAACAAAATAGTATCACGTTTTCTACATGAATACGTTAATACATTGTTTAGGGTTGAAGGCTACTTTGATTTGGTTAGCCGGGCTTGTGGGTCTGTGTTCTACTGTTTAAGCATGACAAACACCGAGGAGGATTCATCGTCCAATCTCAGTATTAAAAACATCCATCTTGAGGTCAAAACCCGCACGGGGACGTCAACTAAACCCTGTTGAATGATACTAGATCATTTAAGAGTTGTTTTATGCTCTAAAGGTGACAGGATGACATTAGATTGAATAAAACAAACATCGCTGTAATTCTACTCACCGCGACTCAGAGCAGAGGCGGAAGTTCGAAAGGAATGGCAACGGACGTTGCATTGTGGGTAAAGGATGTGAGTCCGCCTCCATATGTAGTCCGGGTGGGAACAAGCATGTGTGCATGTCTGGTGTGTAACACGACAACTGTTTTAAAGTAGCGTACAGTAACAACTAAAGTCTCTTTGATGTTTATGTTGTACTATTACTAAAAAACTATCTAAAAGAAAGGTATTTAAGATCATTATAGCTGGGCTGTTGCTAGCTCTAGTTCATAGCCTTGCTGCTTCTATTGATTGATTGATTGAAATATTTATTAACAGTTTGCAGAATTACAGTACATTTCAAGCACAAACTCAATACAAAGACTGTTAACTGTGAATGGACGACCCAATTAAGCATTACACTTGTTTACAAGAGGGTCCACCTTGTTCAATTCATCAAAACATTTAGAGACGTACAAATAGACACTTATATAGGCCTATAGTCAAAGAACAGAATAGGAATTCATCATAAAGGAGGTAAAAAGGGAAAAGAAACATATACAGTGAGGGGAAAAAGGGGGGGACGGTGGGGGGGATTCAGATTTTATGGGGGCCAGTTTCGAATTGCAGCTGTCCGTAGGTGCCCTTTGAGAGCGGTTTTGAAGGAGTCAAGGGATTCGCATGTCTTAATGACTGTTGGTAGGGCGTTCCACATTTTGGTGGGATAGGAGCGAAAATAATTGGGTGTGGACTTTGTTAACATTAAGGAAGTATCTAGACAGGTACATGGGTATCTTGGTAGTGTATAGAATCTTGTGGACCAGACCCGTTGCAAGATGCTGTACTCTGTCGTCGACCCTACGCCATTCCAGCCTGTCAAAGTGGGCAGGGGTGAGGTGGGTTTGGGGGGGGGGGGGGGTGAGGCCAAGTAGGAGCCTGACCAGTTTGTTTTGGGAAGTCTGGAGCCTAGTTTTAAGGGCCTTTGAGGTGCTGTGGTACCAGGAGGTGCATGCATAGTCAAAGAAACCTTGTACGAGGGCTCCTTAAGATCGTCACGGTGTTTTTGTTGACCAGTGAGGAGATCCTGTAAAGGAATCTTGTTCTTTGGTTGACTTTTTTCGTGGCCATTTTATCACCGGAAAGATTAGCCTCCAGGATGGAACCTATAGGTAATTTCATCTTTACGTGTGATAAAATTGTCACCACTCTAACCAAGAAGCCATTTGCATTGCTGAGATTACTATTAGATCCAAAGGGAATGGATTCAGTTTTCAGCGAGCCAGGTGCAGATTTATGATTCTATGATTCTACTGCAGGGCAGAATCATAGAAGCAGTAAGGCTATGGACCTGAGCTAGGCTGTTGCCTGAGTCCAATGCATTCTACCAAAATAATCTACCAAAGTAACTAGTAACTAAAGTTTTCAAATAATCATATAGTGGAGTGAAAGTACAATATTTTCCTCTGAGATGTAGTGCAGTAGACGTAAAATAATTGGAAATAGTACAAATACCTCAAAATTGTACTTGCTTTCCACCACTGGAGATAATACAATATACGGATATTGTAACGGCGGGCTCTCTGATTGAGCTCAGCTGTCACTAGAGCTTCTAAGCTTCTCTGGGAGGACTGAATTCTACTGCGGGAAGAGCTAGAAATACACCAGGGCTCAACGTGTATCTCTCAAAGGGTGAGGAATCAGATCTGACTGAGGCTTCTGGCTCCTGTGTCAGGGCTGCGGTCCTCTCCTGAGTCAGCTAACTTATATTCCACACAAAGAGCTCTGCTGCCCCACCCAAGCCCTTATATACTGTACATGTCACCTGATGTCACTGCCGCGCTGATGTCACGGCGCTGTCCGTTGTCGTGGTAACAGAAATACTGTATACTGTATACACAAATGTTTATTTTATTAAGTCAGCAGAGATAATAAAATATGCAGATGCCGGATATACACAAAATGTGTTTTTTATTAAAGCCAGTATTAGATGGCCCAGGCTGGCCTAGTGGTCCGGGCACCTATAGGCTGCAAATCCAGCCAGACAGCTGTCGCGGGTTCGACTCCTGATCTCAACGACCTTTGCTGCGTGTCACTCGGACTCCCCATCTCTCCCCCCATTTCCTGTCAGCTTACTGTACACTAAACGGATATACACAAAACCTTTGAATGACCATGAAAAGACTTAAAATGTTACATATAATATAACATTATATTGATGTAGGCCTATAAGAAGGCAACACTATAGAGGTCCACCAGAATGGGGCACTGTAGCTGAAGTTGTCACTCCTCCTGAACGTTTATCAGCTTTAGTATGATGTCTGCTGGCAGCCCAAGTTTGACCAGTTCCTCTTTAAGCTGCAAATGAAAGAACACAGTGTTATGTGATAACAAGTGAGGAAGTTTTTGCATAGTTTGAAACAAGTCCATCTATCTTCAACCGCTTATCCGGTCAGGTAGCGGGGGCAACAGCTCCAGCAGAGAGCTCCAGACATCCCTTTCCAGAGCAACATTAGTAACTTAATTCTGGGGGACCCCGAGGTCAAGGCCAAGGCTGCTGAACCTGCCGCACCTCTGGCACCAGAGCAACCCCTAGATCGGGGCCTCTGCCCGAGGCGATCCAAAGCCAGCAAGTCAAGCTGGAGAAATAGTTTTACATACCGGTAGGCCTAATATGTTGACTGACATGTGTATAATATATCACGCACACACACACACACACACACACACACACACACACACACACACACACACACACACACACACACACACACACACACACACACACACACACACACACACACACACACACACACACACACACACACACACAGTACACACACACATACACACACACACACACACACACACACACACACACACTTGGACTGTTTATTTGTACTATATATATACATACTCGCAAATCCTTGAAAATCAATCAGAATCAACTTTCTCACATCACACAATAGACCGACCCATTATCCATTACCCCAAACTGACATATGCACTGTGACAAGGCACGCACGCACACACACAAACACAGCGCAGCTACGCCGTGTCATCGCACCTCTCTTTATTATTAAAACATGGACTTGCTGTCCGATCAAACACTAAATCACACACTACTACTCTGTACTGTACTGTCTCCCCCTCTCTGCCACTTATATTGGCTCATGACACTAGTTATGTGATTCACAGGCAATCACAGCGTCTGATGATGCATTCTGAGGACGCAATCTCTTATAAAATAGATTATTATTAATAATATTAGTAGTAGTATTACCTTTGGCAGCACTATTGTCCTGATGTCTTCTTTTGTCAAAGGAGTCTTTGAGGAGATCTTCACTCTCAGGCCAATACTGCCACCTACAGGAAAGATATCCCAGCATTAGAATACTCAATACTGACAGGTACAGTGTTCTGAGCAGAACCACCTGGGAGCGTTTTTTCTTTTTTTTTTCCTTCCTCAAGGCCAGAAGGAACTTGCAATGGAGGACCATCCTCCATTATGTCACAACCAGTTGCCTACAGTATACAATCCAAGGTTCTAACTAAAGCACCGTTACTTGATCTGATCTCATTGGTTACAGACAATGAATGGACATTCATTACATGAGAATGTAAGTTACAACAGTGATTAAAAAAGGAATAATCATAATTGCATCACACTTACGAGACCCAGGTGTGTAGCTAATTGAGACTTCTGATGTGGGCAGTACGATTGTGACTGTTGGTTTTGTAGTTGTGGTTGCAGTCATGGTTGTAGTTGCTGCAGGTGGAGAACAAAAAGATGACACATTTGCTTTGAGCCTCCTCAAATCATCACGGAATGATGATGGAATGTGAAATATGGTGCAGTTGGAAACAGGTGTAGGTTCAACCACCATTTGAGACACTGATAATGACACAGGTGTAGGTTCACCCAATATTTGAGACACTGATAATGAAACAGGTGTAGGTTCACCCACCATTTGAGACACTGATAATTAAACAGGTGTAGGTTCACCCACCATTTGAGACACTGATAATGACACAGCGAAGCTCCGACTGATATGTGGCCACGCTGAGAAAACAAATATGTATAAAACAAATATGTATAAAAATACAACAACAAGATTGTTTTATCGAAATAGAGAAAATAGAGAACTAAAAAGCTAAATAAAACAAATAACTGATTTTCTGATACCGTAAATAGTAGTAAAGGTTAAATAAACAGACAGACATCATTTAAATGGATGCTGACCTGTTGGCCTGAGCAACAAAGCAGACAGGGTGATGTTCTCCATCCTCTGACTGTGATGGCGTCCATCTCAGGATGAACTGTCCCTGTGCTGATCCACTCAGGATCATGTTGTGGGGTCCACTGAACAACAGCTCAGAGACACTAACACCACCAGAAGAAGAGAACATGGTTTGAAAGTATTTAACATCTGCAGTCCTTCAGAAAACACCAACTAATGAATGACTAATTAATTAATGTCATGTTCAGAAAACCGTGGGACAACTCAAATGACTTAATTTGGTACATCCAAACATTTGAGGAGAGCAACAGGCAAACAATCTTCTTAATTCATATTTGATCAACAAACCTGGCATAATCGAATGGATTTGTTTACCCTTTACAGTAAGAAATACATTGAATTAATTTAATTGTTTTGTCATTTTGTTGCGATTTGTTTTGTTGCTATTTGCTATATGCTATGAACAATGTTCATTATCCCTTCCATGAACTCCTGCAAGAAATGTTACAGTAGGGTTAGGATTAAAGTTAAGGCGTGTCAGAAATAAGTCCTGTGAAGTTAATATAGATTCCTGTTTGACTAGAGATCAGAATGAGATAGACGCAGTACGGCTGTCATTAGTAGCCTATGCACTTTGTCAGTGGAATATTTCGTACACACCCACATCAGTAACACCCACAAAGACAAATTTGTTTCACATGAGGCTACTTGGGAATCTCAGCAATGATTATAGTGCCAATGTGGAACTGTGGATAACACAGTGCTGTGTAGTTATAGGCTTACAGTTTACTACTCTCAGACAAGAGGCCTCAGTATTGTTGTCTTTTTCTCACGTGGTGCGTGTTGCCTCTGTGTTGATGGTGATTTCCAGTGTGTGACCAATACGGGTGTAGAGCTGTGCTCTGTTAGCCGGGGTGGGAGGCAGGAACCTGGGTAGATACTGTCCCTCTGTACAGCTGGGTACTGTTCCATCCACTGAACACAAAGGGGAAATATAACTATTGTTATGGCTTTACAGTTATATCATGTTAGATTATTGGTTGAGTAGTCAGGAACCCCTAAGAAAATACACTTGCAGTGCAATGGTCTATTTTTATATGAACTGAGGACTTTGCTGTGCACCTTTGACAACAAACTGTAGAGGTATTTTGCTGAGAATATCACTGGTACTTCTACTGATCTGAAATCCTGAGCCCACTGTGAGGGTGATATTCTGGTTGGCAAAGTCCTCCATATACAACATGACCACATAGGTACCTTCATTACTGCTGTTGGTCGCAGTAAATGACAAAGTGCAATTCTGCAAGAAGAGAGAATAGAGACGTGTCAGGAATAAGGCATTTGAATGAGAAAAGCTCTTGTTTTTCTTATTACTGTATCTGTCCTACAAAATTAAAACATTTAACTCACGGCTGAAACGTTGAGAAAAGGGGTCGAAAGTGTGTCTGGAAATGTGAAAACATTACATTTAACCTGGTCTTCATCTGGGTCAAATGCTAACAGGTTGAAGTTTCTCGCACAGTTAGAAGGAACTCTGAGAGACAAAAAGAGACGAAAAGAAAAACTAAGAAAACGAGTGAAATTACATTATCAGTTTCTTCTCCACTTTATTTGTAGAAACAGTATTAGTAGTATACAGAAATACAGGTATTTCTGTCAGTTATACAATGTGTCTCTTAGACGCATGCATGCGCACTGATCCGACAGTTACATTTCAACATGTAGCATTTTACTGAGTGGTAATCAAATCATAATTGAAAATTGATACACAAAACTTGGAGACATCAAAACAGAGGTAAAGTTTTATTTTATAAACGCAGGAAATTATGTCAGCTAGGGTTTCAGAGTGGCAGGTGTTCGAAATGGGGTGGTGGGGGGGGGGTCTTTCGTTTCGACGTGGCGGTGCTTCGGAGAGGGGGTCTGTCGGAAATCGGAATGCCTATCTGTTCCCCTGCAAAAACACCAGCACACAGTAGGATGTGTGTGTAATACTGTGTATGTTTTAGGCTTTATACCAATTTATGGTTATAGTTAAACCAATCTTAATTGCCTTTAAGAAGCAGCTGCTCCTTGAACTCCTTAACTCATGAGTCCTAGTTAGTGTAAGAACAAAACAGCAGTGTAATTGTTACCGTAGTGAAGGTATGATGGTGGTCTGAGGAGACCTGTTGGCTTTCCCAGTGTCAGATCTGGTCCTGAGGTCAACCACCGTGTCAGCAAACATTCTCCCATTGTTATTGCTGTTATGTATCCAGTATGCACTATTTAAACTGTGAGAGAATTAAACACCAATTCAATTAACTTCTGTCTAAAAAGTATTTTTAGATCAAAGATTTTGTTGTGTCACAGTGAATCCCTCATCACTCACTACATCTCCAAGTAATCGTTGCTGGGAACCAGTCGAGTCATGATTCCTTCTCGTTGACACCACTCTGTGGTGTTCTGCACCGTGTTCACCTCCAGTAAGGTCTCACTGCCGCAATACGATGGAGATGTAGCATACGAACACTGCCATGTGACTGAATCTGTGCATGACGTGAAGGCTGTCTTGTAGCGCAGAACCACCTGCAATTATAGGACAGAGACATAAAATGTAAATGTTTTTAAATAGTAAAAAATGGCAAATAAGTGTAGGGGTTGGTTTAGGGATAAGGGGTAGCGCAAGATTCAGTCTTTCAAAGTGGCTTTTACCATTCATATGTCTTTCTCAATTAAATATTTTATCTTTAAAAGGTGCATATAACAATGTTCAAAAATTTAAATTAAATAAAAGAAAGAAAACAATTGCAAAGAGTGCAATGGAATGTTTCAAACATTGAGAAGCAATAAAAACGAGAATAATTAGAACATGGATCAGAAGACATGGAATTCGTATGAGTGAGTTTCATCACAGAATACAAGACAAAATGTTAATCAATAGATATATTAATATCTATAATAACAGAACCAGTACCTACAGCCATAGATCCATTTGCGTATGTGTCCTTTGGGTTAAAGGTTAAGACAGTTCCATAAAAGTTGTTCTGTTGGGCTCCTCCATGCTGGGCTCCACAGAGCAACAGCAGCACCACTGCTATTGAAGAGAGACTCATGGTTTACTGAGGGAATGTAAAACCTACCATTAGGCTTTATACACGCATGCACGCACACAATACATGCACAACAGACACTTAAATGTTTGTTCACAAAAATGTAAAAAACACTGCCTGGAATGTCATGAAACCAGTCCACCCGGCGCCCACCCGTCCGTCCATATAGGTATACATACTACTACATACCTACGTACCTCTGTCCGTATAACTAGAAACAACATATCTATCTATCTATCTCCATATTTTAACTTTTTGTGTTTGTCCGTAAATTATTTCTGTCCTTGAGGTGTTGGGGGTGCTGATATGCAACTTATTTAATATTTGAGTCATTATAATACTGATGCTAGAACAGCTAGATAAACACAGGCTTGTTTCCATTCCATGCCAGCTTGGAAAATCAAAAATGGCGGACATTGTAAACAAATGGAAATGCAAATTTGGAACTGAAGAGAAGAATTATACAAAGTAGGGTGACATTGATGACATAAAAAATGCGACCAAAGGCCTGGGCCGTGGCTCAGTGGTCCAGGCACCTTGGCTGGTAACCCAGTCTGGCAGACAGTGTGCTGCGGGTTAGACTCCCGATCCCGACGGCCTTTGCATGTCACCCCACCATATCTCTCCCCATTTCCTGTCAGCCTACTGTCTGTACCTCCATAAAAAATATAAAATAAAGGCGAAAGCCAAAAAAAGGAAAAGAAAACAATACGACCAAATCAGTTGAGCTGTTCCTGAGGGCAATTTCCATAAAAGCACCTATATGATGAGAAATCATGATTGTTCAAAATGGCATATTATAAGTCGCCAACGAAAAGGTGCTTACATTCGTCTGTAAAACATGACTGTGTGTGTGTGTGTGTGTGTGTGTGTGTGTGTGTGAGTGTGTGTTTGTGCGTGCGTGCGTGCACACACGTCTGCCTGCTTTACAGCAGATCAGCCCATTTCCCAGAAATGGGCTGAAGAACAACAGAAAGTGAAAGTATGCTGTCTGCCTCGAGAGTGACTCAGTGTTCAGTGAGGCAAAGTAGAGGCTAGATACTGGTCAAATATGAATGCTCTACAATGGTGGTTCTCAACCTTTGTTTTCCCCTTTTCTTTATTTATTATTAATATTATTTATTTACTCAAAAGAAAAAGACCATGACATCAAAAGTAATCAACAAAACTGGTCATACATTGGCCACATTGTCAAATGATGTAAGAGGCAAACATTATTTTTAAATAGACGATCTACAAGCTCACAACACCTTGTGAGCTTGTAGATCTGCTTTCACAATATGTATCTCCAAGTGCTTGTCAGGTTGGGGGTCCTCAGTACAAATATAATTATCTTGGGGGGGTTGCGGCCTGAAAAAGTAAGTGTTGCTCAATTTGTTAAAGTTAAAGTAGCCTACTTGCTTAAAAAAAATAATTGAAGTAATTAAAATCTAAACTAAAGTTACATTAAAGTGTTCTTTGACTGGCCTGTGGTTTTCACAATGCTTGCACAGAACCCTGTAACTCTGAATCCACGTAGTGAATTAGTGACAGTCTGACACCATTATGAACTACAGTTACGTGAACCAAATAGCACAGCAGCTGATAAAGTGGTGGTGGTGTATGTGTGTGCGTCTGTGTGTGTGTGTGTGTGTGGGGCGGGGGGGGGGGGGGTCACATTCAGTCGGTCAGTGAAAAAATGAAAAATGAAAGTAAACTCCACTCCATCAACGTGTGGTGTTGAGAAGAGAAGGAGACATCGTAAGGGAAACCATTCTATACTCATCTATTCTCTCTCTTCAGGTGAGTTACACGTTTCTGTCAAATATATACCAAATATTAAATAAAAGATATATTGGAAATATGGGAAATGCGCACTGGGAGCACACTTGCCCATTAGTTTGTATCAGCAGTGCACTCAGTGTGCCTATATCCGAATGCACCCATAATGTCGGGCGGATGAAAACCATTAACGTTTAAAAAATAAAAGTTAATTGTCAGGAAATGTAGAAAATAAAACTGTGTTCTATTGTAGTTATTGTTTAGCTCACAAGCAAATACTTCTCAGAAAGACTTATCCTCTTTTTTTTTTAAATAGATCTACAAGCGCGCAGAGCTTTCATGTGACACAGTAGTATAGTATGACTAAGTAGAGTAGGCTAGTAATTCACAAATAATAGATATTATTTTGCACAACAGCAAAGATATTTCGGGTAGTATGTGTGAATTGTTTTGGACTGGAAATCGTACAGCCCAAAAGATAACAGCCTCCTCACGCATTAGAAGGACAATATATTCAGTCACCAGAACCATGGACCTGTGTTTCCAATGAGTAGCATGCTAGCTCAGTGGATTCATATAGGAATGTGGCATCTCTGATAAATTATGGTGCAATTAAAAGTAGCAAACGTTTCGGTCGTAGGACCTTCGTCAGTGCTATATCCTGTCTGATATAAACCTGTCTGATAAAAATAAATAATACATAAGCCACTTTAAAAAAAACTGTCCGGGGTGCTTCAAAAAAGCCTTTAAAGAAGTGTAACGTACAGTAAGCAGTAAGCACATAGCAATATTATAGTTTGCATAGTTTGCTGTCTAATGATTAACAGGATATTCCTTTTAATCATTAACTCAGCTTCTATGGGGGATATCTGTGACACTTCATGTGGTCTGTATATGCTTGATTTCTCATCTGTCTGTGATGCCAAACAGGGTATAACCTATATATACTTTTTCTTTTGTTTGTTAATTATTTACCCAGGGTAGTAGCTGCATGAGCACAAGCGCTCATTTTCACGCCCTGCACATAGAAACACACACACACACACACACACACACACACACACACACACACACACACACACACACACACACACACACACACACACACACACACACACACACACACACACACATTAAAACCTGGGAGCTCACCAGTACAACCACAGTATGATACTGTTGTGATGGGAACTGACAAGTACAACCACAGTCTGATACTGTTATTAATAATTCTGTTATTAATACCTAGCCAGACCCGACCCAAAGCATGACAAATATGTGACCAATTGGACTCGGCACCGCCCGTGCCCACAGCCATTCATCATCACCCTCTTTGAGAACCACTGGTTAACTAGTGATCTAGCAATCTTATATGATATTACGACGCTGTAAATAAATCTTTGTAGTACCATTCCACATTGCATCTGATCTGAGTCCAGGTTTATATCAGATAAACCTGGAACTTCAAATCCTGAACCTTCAAATCCGCCAGACTTAAAGACTGGAGTCCATGAATGAAGCAAGGATTTCCACGTACTATAGTCAAGGTAAAATCTGTTCAGAGGAATGAGGCGGAGATGTTAACATCCTCGGTTTGTACCAGGAATAAACCATGAGGCAGCGTATCTTCAACACGCTGACGGACCTGGGAGACGAGGACTTCGAGACATTCAAGTGGTATCTGCAACAACCTAATGAGGTGAACGGTCACAAGGGAATCCCATTGAGCGAGCTGGAGAGAGCGGCCGTGAGGACCAGAACCACCGATCTGATCATGCAGTTCTACCCTGGAACTGAAGCTCAGATCATGGTGGACGTCCTGACGAAGATGAACAACAATGATCTCGTGCTGAGGTTTACAAACACATCCAAAGGTAGGTGAAGAGAGGGTAGATAACACGTGTGTGTGTGTGTGTGTGTACATACATACACACATGTATTACTGGTATATCATTGCTGTAGGGCAGGAATCTCCATAATTTTAACCTGTGTTTTCTTATAATTTAACGCCCTGGCCAACTTGATCATACTTCAGCGTCACACAAAACTCTGATGTTATTTTAGAATTTGAATCCTGAAAAGTAACGGTAGGTTTCCACACGACAGAGACGATATATATATATAATACACCTCTTTCTTTCAACAGGGATGTCCAGTGATGTTGTGCCCATCCAGGAAAGTCCAGATGTGCCACGTGGGAACACAAAAGGTCCCTCACAGCATCAGGTAAAACTTTTTTAGTTTTTTAATTCGTCACTTTACAATCGCTCGGCATCTTAACAGCCAATCAAGATTCATATTGATATCCTACCAAATATGTATTTTTTGCCCATCTAAAACCCTGCATAACCCGCTAAACGGATAATCATGATACGGAGCTAGAATTATGACATTCCAAAGGTAACTGTAAACATCAGCAGCGACCGTAACTTCTTATGATAATTATGGCAATAAAGCTGTTAATGCACTATGAGGTCAAAGTCCACGAGCCAATCACAGCACTTCTCTAAGCCTAATTATTCCGGAAATCCCACACCACAAAAAATCCACTGAATGTTTAAAGTTCAGGTTTTATGGGTGTAATTGAGGCCAGGAAATACTAATATATTGATCTCTACTGGGCAATGTAGTAATAATGTATTGATCAATTTACTAATGTATTGATTTCTACTGGTCAACTTACTAATATTTTGATCTGTACTGGTCTGTCTCTCCCCAGAGCTACTTCATGCCTCCCTCTGGATATACAGGTGAGATGAATAGTTTATTTTATGGTTCAGTCATCATGTTATAAACAATGGGTGAGAGAACACTTGCTTTGCTGCTAAAGGTCTGTAGGGGAATTAATCTGGTCTCATGAAGTAAAATAAGAAAACCATTAAATCATCTGAACAACATTGATCCTGCAGTGAGCAGATTGACAGCAGGTCAGTCAGTGTTTAGTTCAGGGTGGGAGTAGAACACTTCAAAGTAATAGTTGTACTTAAAACGCCTCAATCATCCAATTGCCATCCAATGTGTAAGAAGAAATGGCACCCTTTTCACATTGGCCAATTATGGCGCCACCAGGAGGCCACAACCTGACCTGCCCTGGTGGAGACCTGTGCATCCAAGCACGGGAGCAGTGCATGCCGGACCATCGCTTTTTCGCATCGCATCGCATGTCCCCCCACTTTGGATCTTCGGTGTGTCGGAAAAGCGTGCGCACCCCCTTTATCTAGTTTCATTTAAAATGCCATTGGAAATACCCTAGACTCATGAGGTATTTCATAGGTAGACAGAACAAAACACATTGTGCCACACACTTTACCCAGTGCTTCAATATGTTTCAGTATTGAACTAGTCTCGTGTGGCGTCCAAATGCTACTGTTGTACAGGATGTCAGACAGTTTGGGACAAGGAAGCTCGTTTGATGATTAAATGATGATTAAAGAAAGCGGGTGTGAACTAAGCCTCCTCTCCTACTTCCGTTGTGTCTTGTGTCAGTCACATTTACTCTAATGCAAATTAAAATCATCAAAGCATAATATAATGTGCTGCTTAGCAGAATAGAAATTAAAAAATAAAATGTAAAGGTATTTTAAAATATATCTTTGTGAACGGAAATGACAGCTTCTGGATTCAGGGCGGTGTAATTCCAAACTATAGCATTCAGAGATTGTGGAATAGTTTGTGAAATGAGTTGAGGTCCTTTATCAGTATTGTGTCGTGATGTTTCTGATTTCCAGTGTATGCACCACCAGAGCCTCAGACCAGAGGAGAATTTTACCAGCCCAGCACATGGTGACAGTGCCACCGACTGCGCCAACGTGCCCCTCTCTCTGCAGAAAGGCAGAAAAGCCCACCAAAAATAAATTATAAAAAGAAAATCTAAGGTGATGCTGAAAATCAGTTCTCAAACCTGGGGACATCTGCTATAGTTTAATTAAACCAGTGTGATTTGATCCATTTGTTTTGTCTTTATTATCTAGAAGGTCAGGGAAAATATGTAATAACTAGGCTATATGTTGTCTAATAATTCATGTATACATGAGAACAGTCTATATTGCTGGTTCTCAAGCTCACAACGTAACACGTTGTGTGAGCTTGTAGATCCACTATTTCTGGTGAAAGTTCCCCCCAAATTAGGGATATCTGGGGTTAAATGTCAAGTATGAAGTTATTTTCAATCTGTCCTAATTCAAACTAGCCTACTATTCTCTCAAGTTTCTACTTTTATGTAAGAATCAAATAAAAGTTCTACGCCTGTGCATACATTTTTGATTTAATTTTGGCATTCAACAATAATTTAACAGCTCACCGAGTAGGTGTGAACATTTAACTCTAGGTTCTCAAAGTGGTGTCTTGATTGTTTATACATGATGCCATGGGCAGCTATGCTCGATAACAGGCGTGATAAGCCCAAAGCTTATTGATAACGTGTACTATAAGCTTGTTATCTGATTCTTTCGGGTATCGAGCTACATCCCTATTCAGGGGGTCTCTGGCTAAATGCTACAGCAGAACAATCATTTTCAGATGGGAGTCCACAGTCAAATGCATGTCATTTTGGGGGTCCTTGGCATGGAAACATTTGAGACCCAGAACCAGTGAGATATAAACAGCATACTAGATAGTGCGCAGTGTGATCATTGGACCAGTGGTTTCTCATTTTTTAACTCGTCTAGCTCAGGGGTGCCCAAAAGGTAGCCTGGCTAATAAGTCAGACTAATATCACACAACACTGTCGCCGGCAGGCAATTTGTTTTTGCCAACGGCTGATTCGGTCTGGCTTATTAGCCAGGCTACCCAAAAAGTAGATTGTGATCTACCAGTAGATCACAAAGACTGTGCAGGTAGATCACATGACATGAATACTGAAACATATTGAAGCACTGGGTAAAGTGTTTTGTTCTGTCTACCTATGGAAACGCAGTCCTTATTCCTCATGAGTCTAGGGTATTTTCAATGGCATTTTAAATGAAACTAGATAAAGTGCCCCTCGGGGCAAAGGTCTCCACCAGGGCAGGTCAGGTTGTGGCCTCCTCGTGGCGCCATAATTGGCCAATGTGAAAAGGGTGCCATTTCTTCTTACACATTGGATGGCAATTGGATGATTGAGGCGTTTTAAAAGTTTCAAAATGTACCCGAGGGGGCTTTGGAACAATGCTGCTGGCGTTTCATAAGACAAACCCACTTGGAATGGGAAATTGAGGGGTAAAACAGAATTGGTAGTTTATTATATGTATATAACTTTGTAATAGTATTGATGTTTGTGAGCAACGCAAATCATTGTGGATTTGAGCTGACAGGCCCCTTTTGATGTCAATCAATCAAGTCACTTTATTCAAGTGTCGGATACCAAACCAAAGGTTTCATTTTTTTTTCTCATGCAACTAGTCTCGTGTCCAAATGCTACTGTTGAGTTGGGACACGGAAGCTCGTTTGATGATTAAAGAAGAACGCGGGTGTGAAGCCTCCTCTCCTACTTCCGTTGTGTCTTTACAGTCACATTTACTCTAATGCAAATTAAAATCATCAAAGCATAATATAATGTGCTGCTTAGCAGAATGGAAATTAAAAAATAAAATGTAAAGGTATTTTAAAATATATTTTTGTGAACGGAAATGACAGCTTCTGGATTCCGGGCGGTGTAATTCCAAACTATAGCATTCGGAGATTGTGGAATAATTTGTGAAATGAGTTGAGGTCCTTCTTCAGTATTGTGTCGTGATGTTTCTGATTTCCAGTGTCTACAGGCGATCTTTCACCAGAGCCTCAGACCAGACGAGATTTTTTTCAGTGTGAGTACAGTTGATCACCCACACACACACAAAACTATGCCTAAAAGGTTAAACCTAACCTTATCCCTAACCTCAGTAAAACGGTGACAAAACCCAACCCTATTCCTAAACTTAACCCCAGTACTAACTATGAATAACCCTAAACTTATTTCTAACCTAATTCTCAGTAAAATTAATACAAGAAGAGCCCCACCGAGCGGTCGGCGTGAGGTCAGCGGGAAACAATGTGGGTGAGCGTGTTTTAAGGCGAGCGTTCCAGTTCGCATTCTGATCATGTCTTTGTGTGGTGTGTTCTCACAGACGCCCGGCGACTGTCCCTGGACCTGAACACGGTGCACAACTGGGTCTCCCTGTCAGCGGGGAACAGGAAGGTGACGTACACGGACCAGGAGTACCAGAGCTACCACGCCGACACGCAGAGATTCGCTGTGTACACTCAGGCGCTGTGCAGCGAGGGTCTGTTTGGTGAACGGCGCTACTGGGAGGTGGAATGGAGCGGTCAGGTGGTCATCGCAGTCAGTTACAACGACATCCCCAGGGACGGCGCCGAGTCGCTATTCGGAGCCAATGACAAGTCCTGGGGGTTGATTTGCTCCGGCCTAGGCTTCACGTTGAAACACAAGAAGCGTGAGGAAACGGTGTGTGGCCCTCGTCCCTCCAGAGTGGTGGGGGTGTACCTGGACCACCGTGCAGGCACTCTGTCCTTCTACAGCGTTACTGCAACCATGAGCCTCATCAAGACCATCAAGACCTCGTTCACACAGGCTCTCCATCCAGGCATAGGGCCTTGCAGTGTGGGGTCTACAGGAGAGCTGTGTGAGATATGGTAGTCATATGCTGGGGTGCCAATACTACACTTAGGCTCTAATGCAGCCCGACAACAAGTCTCGGGTTAGATTCCCGAGCCCCGGTGGCCTTTCTCAGGTCTCAGAGAGATAGGGACTCTCACTCCCTATCTCTCTCTCTATTTTCTTCTTACATTTTTATCCCACAATGTTTTGTAACCCTTTTTTTGCATTAAGTGTCAATTGTCTATAAACATGGGCGCCACACTACTATACCTAATGCTTCATTCAGTGCATGAGGAATCCAAGCAGTTCCTTTCACCTCCATCAGGCGCTGGCCAGGGAGAGGCAGTATAGAGACCAGGATTACTGCATGTTTTTTGTGAGGGTATCTACCCTAGGAAACACGGGGATGGGCACTGCCACTGATGTGATGACGCAGAGGAGAGAACATGGCCCCAGCGCCCACAGCGGGAATCGAACCCAGGACATTCTAGCTGATGTGACATGCCACTGACTGCGCCAACGTGCCCCTCGCTGCGTTCTAATTCAAGGCAGAAAGGCCCACAAAGAATAAATTATATATATAAAAAAAGTAAGGTGATGCTGAAAATCAGTTCTCAACGTTCTCATACCTGGGGACATCTGCTATGGTTTAATTAAACCAGTGTGATTTGATCCATTTGTTTTGTCTTCATTATCTATAAGGTCAGGGAAATGTAATAACTAGGCTATATGTTGTCTAATTCATGTATACATGAGAACAGTCTAGATTGCTGGTTCTCAAGCTCACAACGTAACACGTATGTGAGCTTGTAGATCCACTATTTCTGGCGAAAGTTCACCCCAAATTAGGGATATCTGGGGTTAAATGTTATTTTCAATCTGTCCTAATGGAAACTAGCCTACTATTCTCTCAAGTTTCTACTTTTATGTAAGAATCAAATAAAAGGTTCTACCCCTCCCTGTGCATATACATTTTTGATTTAATCAATCATTCAACAATAATTTAACAGCTCACCGAGTAGGTGTGAACATTTAACTCTAGGTTCTCAAAGTGGTGTCTTGATTGTTTAAACATGATGCCATGGGCAGCTATGCTCGATAACAGGCTTGATAAGCCCAAAGCTTATTGATAACGTGTACTATAAGCTTGTTATCTGATTCTTTCGGGTATCGAGCTACATCCCTATTCAGGGGGTCTCTGGCTAAATGCTACAGCAGAACAATCATTTTCAGATGGGAGTCCACAGCTAAATGCATGTCGTTTTGGGGGTCCTTGGCATGGAAACATTTGAGACCCAGAACCAGTGAGTTAAAAACAGCATACTAGATAGTGCGCAGTGTGATCATTGGACCAGTGGTTTCTCATTTTTTAACTCATTGTCTAGCTCAGGGGTGCCCAAAAGGTAGCCTGGCTAATAAGTCAGAATAATATCACACAACAGTCGCCGGCAGGCAATCTTTTTTTGCCAACGGCTGATTCGGTCTGGCTTATTAGCCAGGCTACCCAAAAGGTAGATCGTGATCTACAGTACCAGTAGATCAAAAAGCCTGTGCAGGTAGATCACATGAAATGATCACATCACATGAAATGATCACATGCATGAAAAATAAAAACCTTTGGTTTGGCATCCGACACTTGAATAAAGCGACTTGATTGATTGACATCAAAAGGGGCCCGTCAGCTCAAATCCACAATGAGTTTTCAAGAGCGTTGCTCAAAAACATCAATACTATCAATACAAAGTTATATACATAATAAACTACCTATTTAACTATTTTACCCGTCAATTTCCCATTCCAAGTGGGTTTGTCTTCGAATTCAGGTATAGTGTGTAGTTTGTTCTTTTAATAACTTAGGTAGTGTGTAGTTTGATCTTTTAATAACATAATAGGTATAGTTTGATCAACAGAATAAAGGTCATTCAACTAGCTTGATGCCCAACAGTGTTCTCCTGACACCTGCTGGACAAAGGGTGAAACTTCACGTGATGCATTTAGAAGGAACGTTCATTTATAATTCTACACTGATCTCTATACGAGCCTCTTCTCTCATAAGAGTCACATCATCACTGAACAAGATAGCCTGCAGTGCAACCTGCCAGTTATTTTTTCACTTACCATCAAATCTACGGCGAATCCTGGATCACAGAGGCTGCGCAGGATCTCTGGCGACGCCATGACTTTGATCGAACATGAAGACAAACACCGGATGTTCCATTCCTTCAGGTCAGTCCACATCTTTGTTAGATCTATTTTCACAACAGATTAGACATCTATCTCACTTTTGACATTTATTTGACAATAAAAAAAAAGTTAAAAAAAAAAAGAAAAGAAAAAAAAAAGAGAAGGAAAATCATCAAATGTAGGTGTAGAACCTGAATGTTTTACCACCACGTACGACAATTCTTGATCTTCAGACAACTGGAGCGTTCATGGTACATGAACACAGCTTTAAAATCAAAAAGGTACAACCCTGTCTCATGGTACATGAGAAACGCTCTGCATCAACACAGCTTCATCATCAAAAAACGTTAAGACCTCAGATATGAGCCCCCAACTCTTAACCTTAAAAGAAGTCACGGTTGGCTGAACACCTGAACAGGGCAGCGGGGTGACAGAGATCTGTTAAGAATTAGTCTGTGTGGGATGCCTGAAACACAAGAGAAGATAAAGTCTTTCCCCTTCAGTCTGTGTTCCGGAACAAACAGCGAGCATGATGTGCGACATCCTGCTTTCTCTTAATACAAGAACTGCTTGTTTCTGGTTTCTCGGACATTGCCTTGGTACAGTCAGGTCCCCATGCTTACACATTGTTAATCTGGACAGTCAAAGGTTTTCTTTTTAGATAGAGTTCCGTCCGCCTACTGTGTGGGCTTTCTCCTAACCGTACATTTCTTTACAGTGCCTTGTGGGGAAGTGTGGGATTGTGCGTGTTAAGGATGTTCTCCATACAGCAGTGCTTCACCTCTGGTGGGGTTGGTGGTAAGAGTCTATAGAGGGCTGATCAGTCACTTTTCAGTTCATCTCTGGTGGCCATTTTTGCCAAACCATTCAAAACAATTATAACAATACATGGAATGTAACACTTCCCCAACACGTGTAACAACCTACAGTACATTCAAATGAAGGAATGGTTGCAATGGCAGTGCTCGTTTCTCAGTGGAATCAGTTCGTTTCAAGTCTCTTCAGGATTTCAGTGCCTTCGGTATATGGTTAGAGTCACTGTGACAAAAGTCTGCGGAAATGTGGCCCGTTAATACTGTTGACGTCAGCGGTGTAAAACAGACAAAGACAAAGACATCACGTCATTTCCACAGTAGTATAGTCTTCAAGCCAAAAGCAATAGAACCATTACCGGGACGAAATGAAACATCTCTAACCTTTTTAATGCAACGTACGCGTTTGTAACTTAAAGCACGACAAAGCAAAACATTGAGCACTTTAACATGGTTAAGAACAGCGGGGAATAGACAACGCTCCTCTAAAATGTATAAAATGCACACGCAGAAGACATTATTTCAGGGTTTGTTTTATGTCTTTCCTGTACACGTTTCGTTTAATTCAACATACAAGGCCTCTGTAAACCTCCATAGGCTAACATATGAAATAGTCTCTATGGCACACGGCACTCGCCACTCAATCAAAAGAGAGACGGAGACAAATATAGATTAGCACGGACTGCAAGCAAAACAAAAGAAAAAAACTAACTCTTTGCTTTCTTTTCTTCCCATCATTTAAATACAACGAAAAATCTAAACTGTTAAAAAGGACAAAAAAAAGATTAATCAGTTTTTTTGATTTCATGCATTTTTTTTTCTTTTCTTTTTACTAGGTCGAGGCCACACCCTCCTCTCAGGACAGGCAAACCTCAGCCTTCACCGCGGCGGGTTTACAGCTAGGGGTCGCCGCTGCTACGTCGCCGTCGGCCCTCTCCTGCCCCCCCGCCAGCTGGCCGGCCATGGTCCTCCTGAACAGACGCATGCTCAGCTGCAGCAGGTCACTGTCCACCACGGGAGTGCTGGGGTACAACTGCTTGGTCAGACCCTACACATGGAGGGCAGATTAAAGTGCTTGGTCAGACCCTACACATGGAGGGCAGATTAAAGTGCTTGGTCAGACCCTACACATGGAGGGCAGATTAAAGTGCTTGGTCAGACCCTACACATGGAGGGCAGATTAAAGTGCTTGGTCAGACCCTACACATGGAGGGCAGATTAAAGTGCTTGGTCAGACCCTACACATGGAGGGCAGATTAAAGTGCTTGGTCAGACCCTACACATGGAGGGCAGATTAAAGTGCTTGGTCAGACCCTACACATGGAGGGCAGATTAAAGTGCTTGGTCAGACCCTACACATGGAGGGCAGATTAAAGTGCTTGGTCAGACCCTACACATGGAGGGCAGATTAGCACTTATGATGCTAAAGTAAAGACCTGTCCACACGTCCTCTCAAATAAAACTGCAGCATGCCTCGGACGTGTGGACACGTCCTTAGATGGGGTCATCCCTATGTTCCCCACTTACCTTAGGGTTAGCGTTATAGGTTTCTGGTTTAAGGACTTCAATGTTTTGTACTATACAATTGTATGTACCGGTATAAGTACAGAACAAAGAATCTTTGTTGAAGAGTCTGAGCAATTATGTTTTAGTTTATTTTATGCCAGTGTTCATTTTTAGTTGGCTAAGACTAGATAGTTTAAGTAGCCTAGGGCAGGCAGGCCTAAAGTTCAATGGATTGTTCAAAGACAGAGCTTAAATCTGAATTTGCTACTAAAAGTAACACTAAGACTAAGTTGCTAAAATAGTTTTAGTCTTACTAGAATTACTAAAATTACTAGGTTAGGTTTCTGGCTTAGGTTTAGGTTCATTCTAAGTGGGGGAAAAAAATTACCTTTTTTTGCATGGTGGGGAACACAGAACCTGGGGAACATAGGTACGCTCCCCTTTAGGTCATTTTTAAATGATATACAACGCAATCGCTATTGCACCACTCGGTTCACACGGGTGTGATTTTTCCCTTTACTCTGAATCTACGGCGCTGTCTGTGGTTTTGATCAGAACGGCGATGTTCTGTCCTAATTCCTGACTACATCATGCATGGCACTGTAGCGCCTGTATTCTGACAAATTCCCCGGCAAAAAAGTGTTAAAGGAGTGCTGGGGTACATCTGCTTGGTCAGACCCTACAAATGGTGGCAGAGAATGCATGCATTTAAGGGAGTGCTTTAAAGGCCTTCTCAAATTATTAGAATATGGTGGAAAAGTTGATTTTCTTCTGTAATATAATTCAAATTGTGCATAAAGTGAAATATTTAAAAGCTTTTTTTGTTTTAATTTAGATGATTATGGCATACAGCTCATGAAAATCTAAAAATCCTGTCTCAAAATATTAGAATATTTTATGAGACCAAAACAAACCAAAAAAATGTGTATAATACAGAAATGTCAACCATCTGAAAAGTATGTTACTTTTTGCAATCAATACGTGGTCTGGGCTACTTTTAAACAAATTATTTCATCGTGGCATGGAGGTGATAATCCTGTGGCACTGTCGAGGTGTTATGGAAGCCCAGATTTGCTTTGATAGCAGCTTTAAACTCAGTTGTATTGTTGAATCACACATTCCTCTTGACAATAAAACATAGATTCTCTGTGGGGTTCAGGTCAGGCCAGTTGGCTGGTCAGTTAAGCACAGTAATACCATGTTCAGTACACCAGTTACTAGTAGTTTTGCCTCCCAGTTTTAGGGGGTAATGGTGGGGCTTTTAGAGTAAAATTTGCCTCATCTGCTAGGCACTCTAGCGCCTTTATTATGAAAAATCCCAGGGCAAAATAAGTGTTAATTAAGTAGACGTGTAATAAGCGGAATTGTATACACCGCGTCGGCGTGGCGTACACCCGTACAGTATATTATCCCTTGCTTGAATTCTCAGTCCTAATGTGTGATTTGTGAAACGGTATGAAAGTGTGGAGCCCCTCTTCACATTAGCATGGATTATGTAAAATTATGATGTTAACATTGTTCCTGCCATTTCATATAAAACATTTGCTTGTACATGAAATTTAACCACTTCAAATCGAATCGTCAACCGAAAATAGCCTATATACAAGCCGCATTGAGAGCTTTGTAGATCTGCTATTTCTGCCGCACAACATTCATCCCACACATTTCTGTGTTGTCAATGTTGTTGTATCCCACCGACTGTCCTACAAGTGAGGAGCCCCACCAGGAGGACGTAGTCGTAGAGCCTTCATCCTCCCGGCAAACACTCCCTGCTAACAGACTATGCCAATAAAGTATAGTTCTTGGGCCACGAGAGACAAGTATGTTGAGCGCTGCGAGTCAATGCCAACACAGCAATATTTCCCACCACAGACTCGGAGTAACCTTGCGTCGACATTCCACCTCGGAGGACAGTCTGCCAACCACGGAGCAAAGACTGGCAACGTGTGTAGGCCAATCAGAGGCAGGCCTACCTCTGATTGGCCTACCAGCGGGTACGTATTGCAACCGTATTGCAATTTTGAATGACGCGAGAGGCTAATGCTCATCAAATGGTGGTCCGTGGCTCAAACCCCGAATAGAATGGACCCCGATATGAAAAGGGTTTAAAACCACTGTTTCTAAAAGGGTGAGAGAGTAACCGTCACCTTGTCGTTCTTGAGCAGCTGCCGGCGGATGTGGAAGTCTCTGCGGGCGCACAGGGCCTTGCAGCAGGGTCCCAGGTTCCTCAGCAACCCCGCTCTCTCCACCCGCCTTTTCAGAGCGGCCATGTTCATAGCTCCCAGGTCGTGTTCAAACAGCTTCTCCGCGTCTGGAAGAACGGAGAGAGTGGCACACTTTCGCTTACACAAACAGTGTATTTCCGCCATGCACTTGAAGGACACTTTTTTTCATGATTGGCTGCCTCTGAGCCAATAAGCGGCATGAAAGGTTTAAGAAAAAACATGTGGAGCGAGCGGTAACAATCAACAAAAGAACATCAGAAACAAAGGAAAATGGGCGCTACAAGAGTTTGTTGCACCTGGCAGTTGTGACAGAGTCATTCTTGTTTAAATAGCGCTTCACAGGACATACAAGCCATTTACTATAGTAGGGCTGATCCTTCGGTTATTTGGCACAACAGCAATGCTTGAGTGAATATCTCAGTTAATCCAATAATGTTCTGGTGAAGTAGATCTGTCTTTTGTCCGGTGTCGAATACCATCAGCATGCATTATACTGTAAAACATTGTGCTGTAGCCACGCCAACTAATCAAAATATTAATACATTATATATATAAATATATTATCGATTTCCACGCATTTTCCTCCCCAAGTTGATGTTTATTCAAGGTTCATTATTTATTTACCAGCGCTAACACACTTGTTCGGGTTAGGGTTTATTTCTTTCTCTTTTTGTTAGGTTAGGGTTCCAGCTTACCTTTGGGGTCATCCAGCTCGGCCTTGCACACCTCCCTGACCTGCTCAAGGAGCTCCGGGCCGGCCAGCCGTTTGGACACGCCCGCCCTGAGGAGCACGGCCCCCGGGGTGAAGCGCAGCAGCGCCGCCCCAGGGGTCCGAGCCTCTGCCTTCTGCTTGGGCATCAGGCTGGACCAGTCCACGTCGATCACATCCACAGGACCTGGCAATGCAATAAACAACAACACCTCGTCATTCCACAGGACCTGGCAATGCAATAAACATCACCTCTTCATTCCACAGGACCTGGCAATGCAATAAACAACAACACCTCGTCATTCCACAGGACCTGGCAATGCAATAAACAACATCACCTCGTCATTCCACAGGACCTGGCAATGCAATAAACATCACCTCTTCATTCCACAGGACCTGGCAATGCAATAAACAACATCACCTCTTCATTCCACAGGACCTGGCAATGCAATAAACATCACCTCTTCATTCCACAGGACCTGGCAATGCAATAAACAACATCACCTCTTCATTCCACAGGACCTGGCAATGCAATAAACAACATCACCTCTTAATTCCACAGGACCTGGCAATGCAATAAACAACATCACCTCTTAATTCCACAGGACCTGGCAATGCAATAAACAACATCACCTCTTAATTCCACAGGACCTGGCAATGCAATAAACAACATCACCTCTTAATTCCACAGGACCTGGCAATGCAATAAACAACATCACCTCTTCATTCCACAGGACCTAGCAATGCAATAAACAACATCACCTCTTCATTCCACAGGACCTGGCAACGAAGTAATATTTTGAGATGGGGGTCCGTGGCCAAATACATATAATTGTCCTTGACATGAAAAGGTTTGAGCACCACTGACAGAGAGGATGTAGAATACACACATCGTGGTGGGTGCTGGGCTAAAGAGACTTCAGTTTAAAAGATGTGGTACAAGAAAAAATACTTCTTTATTTGTTAGTCTGACCTAACAAATAAATAAGTCATATATGGTGTGCAGGCTCCATCCATCTTTCACCACTGACATAGAAGGAAACTGTGTTGGATGTTTCTGTGTACCTGTGATCTTGTCGTCGTCCTGCTGGTCCTCTTTCTTCTGGCTGTCGGCCAGGATCTCGTCCAGCTCGTCGTCGCTGATGGGCTCGTACTCCTCTCCGGCCGACGCAGCCGACTGGCAGTCGTCTTCCTTTCCGTCGTCCTCTCCTGAGGAGACCAGAGAGACACAACGTGGACAATGAAAGGCCGGGGGCGGGCTGGAGAATCCCACGGACGGACCGACAGCCAGCATGTAGTTGCACTGTTGTCTTTTTAGGGATTGTTCCACGATGATAATTCTACGGTATAATTCTACACCCCAGAGCTCCTTGAGGCGGCCCCAGGGAGTCCCCCACATAAGTAACATTTCAACTGTAACACTGTTAGATTTATTTTTGTAATATGTCCACTCCCCACCATTGCTATGGTGGTGACACCTGAGCTGAGCCGATTTAGAGCCATATAAAAGCAACTTGTGTGGCTATGATCGACTACTGACGAAGGTCCCAGGACACAAATGTTTGATAGTTTTAACCTCACTTTGAGAGCACTTTATTATGATCATTAAAACATTAAATGAAACCATTTTCTTAAGTCTCCGTCTAAGGAGTCTTCCTTAACTATTTATGCAGCAAGCAAGTCTATTTCTGCCAGTTTTCCTTTATGTTTTTGAGACCTTGAACAATTAATTGGCAAACAAGGGTTAGTCATTTCAGGTGACCCAATTGGAGAATGCACTGTATAAGAATGGTTATACTCTGGTTATATTTTCTCTCTGCCCACCTACAGTATACACACTTCTGTGTATACTGTATACACAGTATGCAATTTTGTATTTAACACTACTTTTGCCGGTGATTTCTTTCAGAATAAAGACGCTAGAGTGCGAAGCAGATGGGCAGATTTTACTCTGAAAAGCCCCGCCCTTCCGACCATTTCCCCCCAAAACCGGGAGGTACATTCACTGTATTTTAGAAATACTACTTTTGTATTTGATGAATAAAGATTGATTGATTGAGGTATAATGTACCTCGCGCTACCTCGTCTGATCTCTCTTTAGAATAGAGACCTGCAAGCCCGTCTGGGCCCGGCCCGCCAAAACGGGCCGGGCCCGGGCCGTCTCTGTCCCTGACCAATGGGCCGTGGGGGCTCACGCGCCGTTGTATTAATTTTCCGATGTGGATTTCACCCAGACTGGACTTGCGCGGCAGCATGCTGCTGTCTGCTCCATAGTGACGTGACAATAACCCCCCCACACATGCACACACACAAGCACACTAAAATCTGGTCAAAACTATAAAGACTTTGAAACAACGTGTTTTACATTCTATCCCTCTCGCTCCGCGCCTAAAGTCTCGTCCTCTCTCTCTCCTAATTATTATGCAGCGCAGCTGTACACACACACACCGAGTACTAAGTAGGCTAGGGCTCTCCTCTGACAGAACCTACATCTCAGGAGCTCCGCAGTCCGCAATAAAAACAAATTAAATACTGCGGGAGCATTACCACACTAAACAAAGTTGGAAACTGCAGATACATGCAGATACATAACGTAACTAAGTGTTCTTATTATTGTCCGTCTACTCTGGGTTTTATAATGCAGCGTGAGTCCGCGATAGCCGATCTACAAGCTCACAATGCGTTGCGCTGATTGACAGTGCACGTGCAGCAGCTACTGTATAAAACTATAATTAAGTAGGCTACTTTTTAGTGTGATTTCTGTGTGTTATTAACTTCTTGTTCCTTAATGTGGGTTTATCAGAGCTAGATATAATGCAGCTGTGAGTGAGTAGCTGCTGCTGCGTCCGTGCACCAACAGAGCGACCGCGGCGGTGGCACGCATGCTTGAAATATGAAATAAAAATATGTCTGGCTTCCGGGCCGGGCTCGGGCTGTTTCTGGACTTTACCAGGCGGGCCTTAACTCCACGTATTTTGGCCCGTGCACGCATTTGTGAGCTTGTAGATCTTTTATTTTCAAAGACTTATTATACATTGAAAACTTTAAACGGGATATTCTGCATAATTAGTTCCTTTACTTTTGGTACTTTTAAGTACAGTAAAGGTAAATTCCGGACTTTTACTTGTAACAGAATATTTCTAGATTGCAGTATGTGATACTAACTTTGAGTACATTTTCCACCACGGCTGTTGACTTACCGTCCGCACTGTCCTGTTTGTCCAGCTCACGCGGCTCCGCCATGGGGTGGTGGTGACTGTTGCCGGCCCGCTCGGCCTCCAGACCAAAGGCCTCTCTGGGCAACAGGGGCTCGTAGTCGGGCCTCAGCATCATGTCTCCTCCTCCTCCTCCTCCTCCTCCTCCTCCTAGGGCTGTCACCGTTACACATTTAAATTGATTTGGATTAATTGTCACCCAAATGACTTTCGATTAAATTGTGTTTTTGGTGTCGAACATTGGAACACATGAATAAAGAATTGCCTGGTGGTAATCAAGAAATGCACAGGGCAGATATGACAAAATTACTGGCATATTCATTGTTTTTATACTTAAAAAAGGGTAAACTAGCAGAAATAGCTGATCGACAAGCTTGCGAGCTTGTAGATTTCGCGACGCATCATAAGCTTGCTATTTCAGCTTTTTTATGTATGAAAATGTTTGACGATTATGACAAAAAGTCACAAAACTAATTATCACGATGATCTGGAAAACAATTGCGACTAGACGATGGTGTAGTAACGTGTGACAGGCCTATACCTGCTCCTCTCATGCCCGGCGGGCCCCTGGGCTCGCCGTGAGGCGCCATGTCCATCATCATCATCATCCTCTCGCGGTCGGGCCGGTCGCCGCCGCCGCGCTCCCTCTCGCGCTCCCTCTCGTGCTGCTGCTGGAGAAGCAGGCCCTCGGGCAGCAGGCGGTCCCTCTCCCTAGAGACAAGAGTTGTCACGACGATCAGGACCTTTTACTTACTTGTGGTTATTGTTTTTTTTTGCCGTCATTAACCCATTCTGACCTGAGATCAGATTCTGAAAAAGCTATGTCGTTCTTCGATTTTTCAAAAATAGCTTGTAGATCTGCTATTTTTCAATCTCAGGTCAAAATGCGTTAAAGAACCACCATTCTTCTGTGCGTTAGAATCTGATCTCAGGTCAGAATGGGGTTATTAACTGCCGACAACAAGGCCCCTTACCTCTCCCGCATGTCGCGTTCCCTCAGCAGGGGCTCTCGTCCCGGCCGCATCAGCAGGGGCTCGCGGCGGCCGCCGCCCCACTCCCGGGGCTCGGGGGGCTCCCAGTCCCTCTGCTGTGGGTGCTGTGGGTGCTGTGGATGGGGGTGTGGATGAGGAGGCTGCTGTTGAGGCAGCAGGAGCAGCGGGGGCTGTGGCTGGAGCTGTTGCTGCAGGCCCAGGGCAGGAGGGGCAGCCTGCTGCTGCTGCTGCTGCTGCCCCGGGCGGAAGTCCTTCCTGTCCCTAGTAGGCACAAATGCCCCAAAATAGTCATAACGTGGAGATTATATTTCATGGTTGAAATTGTCCTCCGTCGTACGCTAGGATGAATTTGTCGAGCTGCAAATTCAGCGCTCTTATTTCACTCTACACAAGTTGATTCGCCAAAAATAGCAGATCTAGATCAGCTATTTGTCGCAAACGTTCGCACCCAGAATAGGAATGCTGGGGTTTCAAGTGGTTGACAAAGTGGCATTTAAAGTTTCAAGCCTAAAACGACAAAATATCTGTCATCACAATTATTTTTGCCACAATAATCGTGACACAATGTCCCGTCCCTACCTGTCCCTCTCCCGCTCAAACTGCTCCCTCTCGCGGCTGTCGTAGGAACCGGCGCGGGAGCGCGAGCGCCCCTGCCGCTCCGAGTCGGGGGAGCTGCGTCTGGAGCTGTGGCTGCGCGAGTCCTGGCGATCTGCAAGAGCCAGGAGACAGAGTCGGACGGGAGGTTCAACTTTAGCATCTGTCAGACAGAAGCAGTGGCTCAGGGGTTTAAACTAAATGAAATCTCACCACTGAAAATGTTTGTGTGATCAAGTCCTAATGTGCAACTTGTGGAACAATATGAAAGGAGCCCTTGATGCTAAAAGTTTGACTATTATGTAGCTTTAACACAACCTTGAACCTTTAACACTAGTGTTATATTTTGAGATGGTGGGTCAAATGCATTTGGGTTCCTCCTTGACTTGAAAAAGTTTGAGAACCACTGATATAGCAACATATGTTTTTTTCCAGAAAACTGTTCTGATTTAGAAGACATTTGTAGAAATGGGCCTCAGGGTTAAGCGTCACAGTGGGTGTCTACCTGAAGACGTGCTCCGGCTGGGCTCTCCTCTCCTCAGCTGGTCGATGCGAGACTTCCTCTCCGCCCCCGGCGGCTCTCCGACCGCGGGCCTCTCCCGGTCGCGCTCCCTCTCCCGCTCTCTCTCGCGTTCCCTGTCGCGGGAGTTGGCGCCCTGCGGCCGCCCGCGCCGGGACCTGGGCCCCTGCGGGTCCTCGCCCACCCGGTGGGCCGACTCGCTGGAGGGCGAGCGCAGGCGGCGGGAGCCGCCGCCGGCCGCGCCGCGGCTCTGGTTGCTGCCCATGCTGCTGCTGCGCTGCCCCACCTCGGGCGGGGGCTTGCGGAGCAGCGGCTGGGACATGAGGGGCTGCGGGGGCAGGGTTGGCAGCAACATGGCAGGCTCCTGGGGGAGCAGGGGGGCGATGAGGGGCCGGTTGGCGCGGTCCCGTCCCACCTGGAGGAGGCCTCCTCCTCCTCCTACTGCCGCTGCCGCCGCCCCTCGTCTCGGCTGCTCAGCGGGGGTTCTCTCAGCGGGGAGGGGGGGCGGGGCGCTGGCCATGGCCGTCTCCACGCCTACTCCTCCTCCTCCTATTGCTGTAATGTCACCGGTACAACATTGAAGGTGACGATTAATTGTTAAGCTAATAAAGAAATGTTTTTGGCATTGAACAGTGAATGAATACATATTACATTTCAGTTTTGCCTTTTAATTAAAATGAAGAAGAGACAAATAAATTACTGGACATATAAAATACGTTTTTAAAATACTTTTTTTTTTTTACACGGAAATAGCAGATCGACAAGCATTGCAAGCGTGTAGATCTGCCATTTCTGCCATTTAAAATATTTGAAAACATTGAAACGGTCATGAAATGATGACAAAATAATTGCGATAATCTCAAATAATTGCGATCAGACGATCATTACGTAGCGGTAATAACTGACCTCCTCCTCCTCCTCCTCCTCCTCCTCCTCCTGCCCGTTCCCCGACCTCCTCGTCCGACCAGTCGCTGAAGTTGGCGTCGATCTTGGGGAGTGTCAAAGGCTCCGCGCTAGCGCCGCCGCCGCCTCCCGCGCTGCTGCCGGCCCCGCCCCCCGGCGGGACGGCGCCCGCCCGCTGATCCGACCTCAAGGAGGACGGGGGTGGGGTCCGCGGCCCGCGCTTCCTCTTGCCCGCGGGCTGGTGAACCGCCGCCGCGGCCGCCGCCGCAGAGTCCTCGTCGGAGACCTCCGAGTCCACGCCGCGCTTCCTCTTCCGCTCCAGGGCCTTCTTCTTGGGGCCTTTGCGGGGGGAGTGCAGCAGCGGCGGGGGGGGCGGGGCGGCGGCGCCGCCGTCTGCCCCGGGTGGGCAGCTGGCTCCAGGGGGCTCGGGGTTGAAGCGCTGGTCCGCTGCTGCTCCTCCGGGAATTAGGGCTATTAATGGAACGATTATGGCATTTTACATGGCGATTAAAACGAAATAACACGATGACCTGATGAAGGTCTCAAACCCTAACCCTAACCGAAATGTTATTCCCATTAAATCTGTTTTTATTTTATATTTACAATACAGTTAGTGTGCGGGACTTTTTTCTTTTCATGCAACCATTAATTGCATTGCAATATTTTTCTTATTTAGGTTTCGTAATCAAAAGTTGCACAGGGGCAGAGATGACAAATAACTGAAATATACAAAGAAATATTACGGAAACTTACTATTATCTACTTTCCAAAAAAAGAGTGTACAATGAAAAGAAATGGACCCTTACAGGTCCATTTGGCTTCATTTTATGCTTCCAAGAGTAAAATAATTGTTAAACATCTGCAGTTCTAATTTACAAGAAGTCTACACAATTAGATACCATAGATGATTGTTATTTTGATTAACGTTTGCCTGTTATCTCTTCCTAATGCTAACAACATCAATACAGCATGGAATTGTGGACAAAATCTTAGTAACAAAATGTTCTACGTCTTGAGTCTGACATTAACAAAATATTCTAAGTCTTGAGTCTGAGAGGCTAAATCTCATCAAATGGTGGTCCGTGTGGCTCAAATGATATGAACAGGGTTGAGAACCACTGCTTTAGATGATCATAATGTGACAGGGCCTACCTCCTGCGGGGGCTCCCCCCGCCTCCTCGTCCTTGCGGCCCTTCTTCTGGCCTTTCCTCTGAGACTTGGTCTTCTTCTTGCCTTCCTCATGACCCTGGGGCTCCTCGGGGCCCACGCTGGGCAGGAGGGAGGCGGCAGCCGTGATGGGGGGTGGCGGCGTTGGCGGTGGGGGGCTGGGCTCCCGCTGGTCTCTGCGAGCGTCGCGGAGGAGTGGGCCTCCAGCGTCCGAGGGGAGGAGGGGGTGCTCCCCCCCTCCTCCTCCTCGCCGGTCGCCTCCCCTGCCCCGCTCTTCTTCGTGGCGGGCGCCGCCACCGCGGCCCTCCCGCTTGTCGCCCGGTACTGCCGGGCGTCGCTCTTCGTCCTTCCAGCGGCCGGGCCTCTCGTCCAATAGGAGGGCTGCGCTGGGTGGGGTGCGGAGCAGAGGCTCCTGGGGGCGGACCACCTGGCTCAGGAGGCGATGCTTGTCCCCACCTGCACGCACACGCGCGCACACACACGCGCGCGCGCACACACACACACACACACACACACACACACACACACACACACAGTGTACTCTCATCGTCACAAAACATTGCAAAAGAACTTGAAATTGAGTCGAGTAGCTGCGACTACTGTGGGATTTTCCATTTAAAAATTATTTTTCGTTTTCTGCCATAAACTTACAGTAATAAATAAAGGTTTAACAGACTAGCATCTCTGTGCCGACTAGCAAGAGAGCAGCACTGTTTATCAAGACTTCCCTTTAAGAGGTGTGTTTCCAAAGGGAAAAGGAGTGTGTCCCTTTAATAAATAATGTCCCTACTGTCAGGTGGAGGAAGACACACTGGGTTGGGGAGGAGGGGCTGGGGGTGGAGCTTGGCCTGCCCTCGGCCACTCGGGCGCTCACTTTTCTCGTCGGCGCTGTTGTAGCCGTCGCTGTCTCCCGGCGTGAGGTCTCGCGCCACCCGCTTGGGAGACGGCCGCGGGCTGGGGCTGCTCTCTACCCTGTGCCTCTTACGACTGAGGAGGAGAGAGAAAAGGGGGAGAGAAGGAAAGCCCTTTAACATGAGGCAATGTTTATGGTGACCAATAACGGTGACTTTATAGAAGCTTAAACTTTATATTTTATTAATGGTGCCTTTATATAAGCCAGTTTTCTGAGCATATACAATTGTATATACACACACACACACACACTCCCAAAAACGTAGAGGGTAAGGGATTTTAGACCATATTATGATTTGTCGCTTACATATCTGTACAGAATATTACTATCTAGCTGCTAACATGCATTTCAAACAAGTTATGTCACAGGTCTTGAGTTGACGCAATCTTGACCAATGTCTCTGCCGGTACGAATAGCCAAATATAGTTAAAAAAAACATAAAAAAACATAAAAAATGTCATGCTAAAACATTGACCTACAGTGAATTCTAAAGAATGGCTGCAGTCTTACGAAAGGCAAGTGTTGCCATCCAGGACTGGGGAAGGCGGGAGGATATGGGTTAATTTTGTCCAAATTGTAATGTAACTTTAAAAGGTACAGACATTCATACAAATGTCTGCAGTAAACGGTTGTGGTAAATCAGTGTTGTTGTTGACAGCTTGTGCAGAACTTTCAATAGAGGGTATGCACATGCATAAAGTGAATGGCAAATCGAGTGGCAAAGTGAGTTTAATGTTGTTTAACGTCGTTTAATGCAATCATATTGGACTTTTCTGTTTGGATGTATGAGCTGTCAAGGCTAGAAAGTAATTTTTTGGCACTCAGTAGGCGTTCCCACATAACTTCCTGGTTTGATTATGATGTCACACGCATACCCTCTATTCAAAGGATGTTACATTTTTCACACCCCCGAAATATACATACATACATACATACATACATACATACATACATACATACAAGATCATTAGGATTCTCTGGAGGATTTAACATTATTGTGGTCAAACTATTGCTAGTTTGACCACTATGTATGTGAAGGAGTCTTGAGCTACAGCGATGGCCGAGGTCAGAGTTACGCTGGCTCTGCTGATACGTGCCTGGTTTTGCGCTCCTCGTGGGTGTCTCGCACCGCCCGCTCGTCTCTGGGGTCGTCCCTTCTGTCGCGGCGGTCCTCGCGTCCCTTCTCCCGCTCCTCCCATTCCCGCTGCCTCTCCCTCTCCCGCTCCCTCTCCCGCTGCTCGCGCTCCCTCTCTCGCTCCTTCCTCTCGCGGTCGCGCTCCTCGCGCTCCCGTTCCCTGTCGCGCTCCTCGCGCTCCCTCTCTCTCTCGCGCTCCCTCGTCTCTCGCTCGCGCTCCCTCTCCCTGGCCCGATCTCTCTCCGCCTCCTTCTCCCTCTCGCGCTCCTTCTCCTTCTCCCTCTCCCGTTCCCGCTCTCTGTCACGGTCGCGGCCCCTGTCGTCCCTTCTGTCCTCGCCTCCTCTGTCCACACGGCGCTCGTCCCTCCTGTCGTCTCTCTCCGACTCCTCCCTGCTGCCCTGGTGTCTACTGGGAGAAGACGCTCTTGGCTCTGAAAGAAACACAAGGCATTCGGTTAAGAACAACCAATGGCATGTCCTTTTGAATTTGTCTGCTGTCCAGCACATTGTACGCAATTTCATCTCCACCAGGCGATGCATTCGCTCCTCTGTGTGTGTGTGTGCGTGCAGCTAATCTGGCATGTTACTGGGCAGATGAGCGCCATTTCTTGTGCATGCTGAGAGCAGGCCACAGACCTCAACTTTCAAATACATAATAGGCTCTGTGCATTACCCATAGTCCCATTATTAAGATTAAAATCCGCTTTCAGTTTCTAGTGCCATGTAGAAACTAAACGCACTCAACACCTGACTCATTCTTCGATTTAGTTGTCAACTAGACACAAAAGGCTGACTAAAACTCAAATCAAAATGAACCCTGCAAGCCTCCCTACCTCTGTCTCGGTTGTCCCTGCGATCGTGGCCTCCTCGCCTGTCGTAGGAGGAGTCTCTTCCCTGCTCCCGACGGTCGCCCTCGTAGCGGTCGCGGTCGCGCTCCGAGCTCCTCTCTGAGCCGCGGTCCGCGGCACTGCGCTCCGCGCTCCTCTCACGCACGCTGCCGCCCCGCGACTCCCAGCTGTCATGGCTGCTCTCCAGCTGAGAGCCCCGGGCGTTTCTGCTGGAGGCTGATGGAAGAGGGAAAGACACATTGATGTCACAGCCATGTGGTGCTTTGGGTGAGTCTTAATCGTCCTAGCCTGGTTCCAGCCCCTGAGTCGCTAGCCACGGGCTGCCCCTTTGCGCCCCTCAAAAATATGTTCTGGCGATTCAGGTCTGGTGGCGCCGCCTATGGCGGGGACGACTCGGTTGAAAATCTGCATGGCCAATCAGTGTCGTTTCAACTCGATGATGTCAATAACTAGCGATCGGACAGTGTTTTCTCTAAGGCTGTGTTGGTCGCCCAAATATAGAGCATAATTATGTTTGTAAATGGCCCGTTGATAAATACAGTTTGACGATTCTTAGAATCATCTTCATCCGACATATTCTACTGTGTTTGTTTGGTTAGCAACATGTTAGCCACAAAACAACGTGAATAAAGGCCAAGACGGAAATAGCAAGACACAGGAACCGGTTTACATCCCCTGTCTGTGTGATGTGGCACACACCTTTTACGGAGACGGGAAGCAGGTTGAAGTCTATTCATTCCATGGGAGAATGAACGTGAACACAGCTTCTGAACCATTCTTTAGCTCCATGGTTACTGAACTAAATATTGGACCCAATCATCACATGGCTCACGTCCAAGAAGTTCATACTAAAATGCCTTATTTTTGGCGAGACAAATCATGAGAAAATCTACTTTGTTATCCACCTCTCTATCCCATCAACACACACTTGCGAGATTTGGGAAGATATCTGAAGTGTCCAGCTGCAGTCTGACGGACGACAGAGGGGTTTGGCCCCATATTTAAGATGAGATTCCATATGTGAATATAGCGTGAAATGAATGGACATATTAAAAGTGAAATGCTCAATAATAGAAAATTCCATAACTGTCTTGGTTGATGGGGGCAGATTTTTGGAATCATGGTAATTTGCCATCCGTTATTTATTATTTCACGTTCACATTCACAATCAGGTGAAAATGTTTTGAAAATACATTCTACATTTTTCAACATGGAAATAATTATGCCGATTATTCAGAAACGTATCGCAATTATCTCAAATAATTGTGATTAGGCGAGAATGTAATAATTGTGTCGGCGTATGAGAGCATAAATCGAACCCTTTCATGTTCCAACCTTTCTCCGCCGTGTCGGCAGCGCGTCCCCTCCCTCGGCCGTTCCTCTCCGACCGGACTTCCCCGGCCCTCCCGTCGTCTCGTCCCCCATGAGCACCTCTCCCTGCGTAGCCCTTCTCCTCCTGGGGAGGAGGTGGAAGCTCCTCCTTCCTGTCCTTGTCCCTGTCCTTGTCCCGGGCGTCCTTGCTGTCACGCTCCCTGTCGCTCCGCTCCTTGTCGCGCTCGCGCCGCTCCAGAGACTCCCGGCTGGAGCGGGTCTCCGCTCCCCTGCTGTCCCTGGGGTCCCGGTGGTCGCCGCGGGACGCCTCCCTCCCTCGCTCGCGGCCGCCGTCGCGGCGCTCGCGGCCGTCACGCTCGTCTCTGGACGAGGCCTGCTCCGAGTCGTAGTCGCGGTCGTCACGGCCGCCGTCCTTCTCGCGCTTGCTGCGGCTTTCTGTCCAGCGGGGGAAAGCAGAGAAACGTATGAAGAGAAGAACCTGAGAAGATTCTACAAATTTATAATGAATCCTAACAGTTTTCTGAAAAATGTATGTCGCTATATCAGTAGTTCTCAAACCTTTTCATGTCAAGAACCCCCAAAATGATGTGTATTTTGACCACTGTTGTTACAGGGACCCGACAGAAGAAAGGATTTGAGTTAAATGTTTGTTTATTTGTTTGTTTCAAAAATTACGTGCCAAGCTATGAGCTATTTTTGAATAGCCAAAGTATAAAATAATGGTTAAAATCAAACAGATGCTTTGCTGGATTTAATGGGTTAAACAGGAAATAACCACAATCACGCACAACTGGAGAAAAATTTTAAAATTGCTGTTTGAAAATGACAGTTTTCTGAAAAAGCTATGTTTCTATGTCAGTCGTTCTTTGATTTTTCAAAAATAGCAGATCTGCTATTTTTCAATAGCTAAAGCATAACATAGTGCTAACACCAAAATGGGTTTTAAAGGAACATTTACCATCCCTGCGCTCGTGCCTGCGCTCCTGGACGGGCGGCGGGCTCCTCTCCCTCTCGCCGCGGCTCCTCTCGCGGCCCTGCGACGAGTGTCGCCGGGTGGCGGCCGGGCTGGACCGCTCCGAGCGGCGGTGGGAGGGAGACGAGGAGGGGAGGGGCGAGCGGGAGCGCCTGGAGGACGAGCCTCCTCCTCCCGGGGCCGAGGGCGAGGTGGGGGCGGCGTCGCCCCCACTGCTGCGGTGGTGGTGGTGGTGGTAGGCCGGCGAGAGCGAGCGGCCCCGGCGGCGCGGAGACGGCGAGGAGTGCCTCTGGGCGGACGAACCGGAGTGGGAGGAAGGGGAGTGGTGGCGAGGGGGGGAGGTGGGCGTCCGCTGGCGGTGAGGGGGACTGGGAGACCTGCAGGGCACAGAAGAAAACATATTAATGCACAACGCAATTCGGGCGGGTGCTTGTAGAGGTAGTAGAGGGTTATGTATTTGCGATACCGTTTCTCTCCAAAGTTGAATTTTGCCACTACCGTTGGAGCAGCCATAAACTAAACCGGTTTGTCCCGATGTTCTGGGCATCTTTGTAAAGTTAGTAAGAAGCAGGTAAAAGAGTAACTTGAGCAGACGAACAGCTGTCACGTTCCCATTCACTCTAGCTGTTAGCTGCTTTTTCACCGCAGCCGCCTACAGGAAATAACATGGCTTGCTTAGTGCAATGAACGAAAGTGATTCATATGAGCAGGCTTCTAAAAGTCAAAATGATGCTTCATTCAACCCCTCACTACCCCTCACTATACACGTGTGATGTTTTTCATAAATGAATGCTCTACTTGACCACACAAAAGCACCGAAGCTTGCAGATCTGCTACTTTTGCCAATTTTGAAATTTGAATCCTATCTTGGACAATAATTAGCTAAAATAAAAACTTGGCTGACCTGCGTGGAGGGGAGGGCAGCACGGGGGTCTTCTGGGACGAGGCTTTAGGGGAGGAGGGGGATTTCTTCCTGGCCGGAGGAGGAGACAGCTCTCTGCAGGGAGACGACACACTTCCTGAACGCTCCTCTGACATCACAGACCGCTTGGCCTTGTGGGAGCTGTGGGAGCGGTCCCTGAAAGAACACACATAAAAACATCTGTTTAAGACAAGGAAGGGTTGGGTTCCCAAACCTTTCAGGCATCGACCACCCAAAATCATCATATTTCAACTGGGGACCCCCCAAATATTTCAACTGGGGATCCACCAAAATATTCTTATTTCAACTGGGGACCCCCCAAAATAATCATCCATCCATCCATCTGGGTTCCTTGAGAGGGTTCCATTTCCAAATAAGACTCTTACAGGTCTGTAACTCTGAGTGTCCAAATGGACCCTTACAGGTCTGTAACTCTGAGAGTTACAGACTCTCAGAGTTACAGAGTTACAGACCAGAACTCTCAGTTATGGGGGTCCATGTAATTAAAAGGTTTGAGAACCACTGATCCAGGAATAAATACAAATTCCATTAATAGTTGATAATGTGCAGCTACAAGTTAGCAAAGATAATGTAAATAGAACAGTAAGACAGTCAAGACAACATCAACTGAAGCGCAATTTGAAATAGTCATGTGATAAATGACGTGGTATCGGAATAGCACAGACTGGCATACTCGCCGAGTCGCCGATACCGCATTTTAAGCAGTATCGGCCGCTTTTCCGATACTGGTGAACAACGCTAAACTATTTAGGCATTTAGCAGATGCTCTTAATCCAGAGCGACTTACATTAAGCAAGAACAAAAAGCATGGCAATACATCACATACATAAAAAGTACATAAAAATCATGAAACATGCGTAAGGTAAGAACGTAACAGTGGAATATCTATGTAATGAAACTATACATATAAACTATACATACTATACTATTCATATATACTATAAAGTGCTATGACTACATAAAATGCGATTCTAGTGCTATCTGCGTAACATGCTATAAGTCTGTATAAAATGCTATCTAAGTCTAAACATCAGTACCTTCGTTTCTCCTTCTTCTCCTTGTGTTTCTCAGCATCTCTCCCACGGTCCTTCCCCTCTTTGGGGGTCTTCTCATCAGACTTGTCTTTGTTCTTGTGCTTGCCCTTGTGCTTCTTCCCCGTCGGCGGGGGGTCAGCGGGGGGCACCAGGGGAAGGGGGCTGGGGGTACGCGGACCTTTCTTCTTGCTGTGGCTCCCTTTAGAGGACCTGGATAAAGAGGAAATCATTAAACCACTGAACTACAACCTCCCACGGAAGCTGCATAAACAACTATAAAAGGAGTAGTTCAAAATGCCAGGGCGAAAGCTGTCTAAAAAGCACTGGAACACACATTATTAGAGAAACAGCCTCCTAACCTAGCGGAGTCTGACACGGGGGAGGACACAGATATCTTCTTCTCCTTCTTCCCAGAGCCTGGGGTTTTGTTTCCACTCTTGTTGTGTTTGGGGGAACCGTTTGACTTCCGGGACGAGGGGGAGTCCTTGGAGCTGGAGCGCTCAGGAGACACCTGAGAGCAGGACAAGACAAGAAAAGAAAAAAGAAAAGTAACTCAATCAAAGGTAGCGGCAAACAGAACCGTCTTTAGTTGTGTTTTGCAAGAAATGGCAGCAGAGTGGCAGCAGACTTGCAGTTTTCTACAGTTAGTTCCAGAGTATGTGGTGCATAAAAACGAAATGCTGCTTCCCCACGTTTATAGTTCTGTAGTAACAGAAAGCAAAGAGCTTGTAAATCTGCAATTTTCAGTGACGACACCGGCATACGACTAAGTATGAATATAGAGTCTGTTGGACTCTGGATGACTGAAGTCAGTAGTGGCGACTGAGAACACATTACCTTGGACATGCTGCTAGTTGGACATCACCTTGGACATGCTGCTAGTTGGACATTAGCTTGGAGCTGCTTCATCGTCCCTTGGTGGACATGCTACTAGTTAGTTGGTCAGTAATGCAACCAGTTGGACATTACCTTGGAGCTGCTGGTGCGTGCCTTGGTCAGCGGCTCCTCTTTCTTGATGACGATCTCCTCTCTCTTCTCCTGGTTCTCCTGCTCCAGCTTCATCAGCTCACGCTGGATCTTCTGCCGCTTCATCTCCAGGGACAACTCGTAGTCGTAGTCGCCAATGTCCGAGTCTAAAGAAACCCCCAAAGCATAGAGTCACTCAGAGACTCGAGGACAACTCATGGTGGTCAATGTCAGAGTCTAAAGAAGAAAATTTTCACCCATGTGAGTGGTGCAACTCCCCTCTCTCTCTCTCTCCCTCTCTCTCTCATTAGCAGGCAACAGTGCTGTCACTGTCTCTCTGTTTCTGGCAAACAGTGCCCCTACTGGTACTAATAGTCATATACTGGTGCTTATTAACGTACACATAGATGAACACAGACACACAGACATTGCTGTTCCTTGGAGTGGTTGCACCACTCAAAAACTAAGCATACAGTTGCACAGACAACGAACGTTAAGAGAGCATTCTAGAGCAGTGGTTCTCAACCTGGGGTTCCCCACATGATTTAGGGGGGGGGGGGGTCGGAGACGACAGTGAAGTGATAATTTAAGGACTTTTAAGACCTTTTTAATAATAATTAAAAAATATACATTATTTTTTCAAAAGTAATCTACAACCTATACTATCAAAACTGGTCAAACATTGGCCAATTAATAAAATAAGATAGAGGCAAAAACGTGAGACAGTGTGAGCTTGTAGATTGGCTATTTTTACTATATTTATCTGT
>NC_137885.1:20480204-20652704 GCF_963924005.1 Protomyctophum bolini | reverse complement strand
TCGTCATGAATCCACGGGTGGGCCTGCAGTTCACGTTCTAACCACTAGGGCCAAGTGCTTCAACCCTGGAGAGCCTCCCTGGGGGCTTGGTTTCTACAGGTGTCTGTTTTGTGCAGCATCACAGATCTGTCTACTCTACAGCAAGCCTAGAGTGCCACAAATGCAATGGCAAAAGGGTGAAGAAAAACACGGAGCGCGTGCCTGTGTTCACAATACACAGGTTAAGTCAAGCGTATTATTTGTTTTCCTAGAAAATAAGAGAAAATGCCAACAGCAACCAGCCTGGATCTCCAAGGCCCCCTGCCCTGCCCTGACTGATAATGGCAATAAGCTGTACGTACGTCAACAGCATTACTCCCAGTGCTGGGGCCGAGTCTCTCGAACACGCTGGGCCGGCGGGACGGTGGTGCTGCTGCCGGGTTACTGGTGCTGCTGCTGGGGGCGGCGGTGGTGCTGCTGCTGCTGTCCGATATGGTCTTCGAATTCTCCACTGTTACCTTCCGCCTTATCTTGGACATTCTGCAGGACTGGAACGAGACCACAGCAACAGTTGAGTTTCACATTTACAATTTAGGCATTTAGCAGACGCTCTTAATCCAGAGCAATTTACAGTAAGCCAGAACAACACAAAGGCATGCTTGCATATAAATAGTGATCTAGGTAAGGATCATCAGTAAACAAAGAACATTGTCAGTCTATCAGTAGAATAGCCGTACATTGAAACTAGAAACACTAGGGATGTGCCGATGAGACATTTTGGCCGATATCAATATCCAATATAATTAATTGCTGTTATGGCTGATAATCGATATTACCGATGTAATACATGACATGTAACAGGGTGTCTGCACTGCAGGCTTAAGCAAGTCACATTTAACTGAAATACCTTGTATTTAATATTGTAAGCTTGTAGATCTGTTCAAGCTGTTACTTTGGGCTTGTTTATCTCTAAAGACGGTCCTATTGATTAATCAGACCGATACGATTCCTTAAAAAAACTATTAGAATCGTCAGATACCGAGTTTTGTTTACCGATTTACCGTTTGCTGATTAATCTCCCATCACATTCTGCAGGACTTTAAATATATGCAATATATTCATTTTATCGTCATCTCCTTTGAGAATGATGGATAAATAAATACGTATATTATTTCAAAAAGCCACTCATGGCATGTACATAATGCACACTGTCAGTGTCGGCACGGCTCATTTGTAAACATTAAATCAGGTTGACGTATATAGTCTCTTAACACAAGTGGTGAGTGAGGGACAGTGATTATTTCACTGTGGAGTCGACATGGACTACAAATATCATGTCACTGTTTTAAATGAATATTAGACCATTGGCGTCTCAACCAGTGGTCCTTCAGGGGGTCCCCAGCTAAATGACGGGGAGTTGGTAACTCACCAAATGGACCCTTAGCTCTGGTCCATAGCAACGGCATTAGAGCTATGGACCAGAGCTAATGGACCCTTATAGATCTTTAACTCTTGAGCACGTAACATCATGAAACCGAATGGACCCGTTCATTGTATGGTCTCAAGAGTTAAGTTATTGTTACACATCTGTAACAATAACTTAATGTAGCCTTTTTTGTATCAACATTTGCCTGTTATTTCTCCTAATGGGGCCACATCAATACAGCAGAGCATGCATTGTGGACAAAATCTTATCCAACGACAACATACTCAGTCTTGCTCTTGGGTCTGAGAGGCTAAATCTCGTAAAGTCTGATAATGATGTACCGTGCATGTTCACAATCACATCATGTAAAAATGCTGTACCCCCTCCAACTGTATATACTCGCCATTTGCAAAAAAAATGATTGTATTTTGACACTTTCTTTGGCAATGAAAACTAAATGTTTTCTCATGCCAATAAATCTCATTTGAATTTAATTGTATACTTTACTTTACTTAAGAGCTAATATAAGTGCCTACCTAGCCTGTATCCCAAACGACAACAATATGCAGCATTTTTGAGTTTGTTGTGCTCAGGGCTAAATGCTAACTCCAGAAACTCTGTGGCTAGTAAGCGACTGTTAGTCTGTTCCGAATTAATTCAAACTAAATAATGAAAGAGTCTAGGGTGGGTGGTGTAGTGAACAGAGCCTACCTTTGAACAACACACACACACACACACACACACAACAGCACATGCTAAAGCTAACGAGGTTAGCCTCGGCGTCTTAACGCGCGGCTAAATAACGAAGCTAAGCTAGCAGAAGGCTAGCACAACAAAGCTCTCTCTCTCTCACACACACACACACACTCAGAATGTGAACAGTTTGTCGTGTGTGTCAAGAGTCCAAATAAGAGCCACTCACTGCCTTCAAGAGAAATAAACACTGAAGGTTTATTCTTTTATCTCAATGGAGGAGGAAGAACAACAAGAAGCAGTGGAGGAAAAACAAGATGCAGCTTCCCTGTGTGCCTTCATGTTGGCAACGAAGCTAATCGCGGAGGGACCGACGCGACGCGGTACTATCGGCGACGACAACGAGATGTGGTCAAAAAGTGCTCATATCCGGACTCAGTCCTTGGCTCAGCTCAGAGAGCTCAGCCCGCCCACTGTATCCGGTTATTGCCCGGATCTGCAGCCTGCAGAGTGAGTTGATTGATTGATTGATTGATTGATTGATTGATTGATTGATTGATTGATTGATTGATCGACCGATCGATCCATCCTCATAGCGGGGATCTTCAGTGAATCCCCACTATGAGGCTGGCCAAGCCAGGCTATAGTCTATATAGAATGGGTATATTTCAAACGAAAGTATAGGTCAATACACAAATTGCTACATACAGTATAGTACTATAAGTACTATAGGTAGTACTATACTATAGGTACTAACTATATAGTAGCCATTTAGTACTATATTTGCGCCTACAGGTCATTGTGGTCACAGGTCCTTGGTTGGTTGGTCACCCCAGGCAAGCCCCCACATATGGTGCAGAGGTCTTAAATTGTGACATCATGTGACATCATCAGGGATGGAGATGTGGAGACCCTGATGTCATAGTAAATGCGGCGTGCTGTCGTAGACTCGTAGTTAAGCCCATATATGGAGATCTCTGATGTCATCAATATTGTCCAGCAACTCTACATCTGACCTCAAACCTCAAACCCTTAGATCGCCATATATGGATATATATCAGAACCTGTTCTGACATTCCATTATGTTGATCCTTCCCCATCCATCCTTCCTCTTCGATGATACCAGTCCATTTCAAACTCTAGACGGGCCTGCCCAAAAGTTATTAGTGCAGCCTCGCCCGGCAGCCGGCGAAAACTAGAGTTCTCAACAGGCCTGAAAATGAAGGCCCGGACCAACATGGGCCGTCATCAAACGCTGTGCATTCAAAAGAATAGATCTTTAATACTGTATGGAGCTTACCTGTTCTGATATTCCATAATGTATATGGAGTGGACCTATATCTGACCTCATCAAACCATGTACACTCAAGACATGCTCGGATGCTCCTTATATGGCCAGTACAGAATTCATTCAGTGTTGATCTGACCCCCATGCCAAAGCGCCAGCGCTTGCCCAGTAGTCTGCCGTCAACGATGCGGATGCGTGCACGGGTACTCATATTGCATCGACTTCACCAAGAAACAGGCAATGTGATGTAGTTGGCAGGATTATAAGGAAAGGTAAACTTGAAAACAATTGGACAAATAACCACATTGATATTATTTTTTAATACATAATTCATAAAGGAAACAAGTTATGTATACATAAACCTTTTTATAGGGGTAGCAGATCAATTTCACACTGAATTACAACAATAAAAACGAGTTAAAATGAACAATGTCACAAAAGCAGTAATGGCCTACAATTATTACAAAGTAGGATACAGAGACCCAGGAATAGGATACAGAGATATGAATATGAGCAGGAGAAGTGGAGACTATACCAATGTGAAATAACATGCAAGGAAGGAACCACTATTAGGCTAAACACAGGTTGATAACAGACTAAAGATCAGGGGCTGATTTCATCACTTACTCCTATATCCCTAAACCTATTTTACAATAGTTCAAATAGTTGATCTACAAGCTCACATGTCAATGTAGATCGGCTAGTTGATATATATTTTTTCAAAATAGTAAAGAAAAGATAGCACAAAGTCTAATATCAAGAGCTTGGGCCAGTGGTCCAGGCACATGCCACACAGCGTGTCGCATGTTCGAGTCCCGTTCATGATGACCTTTGCTGCATGTCTCTCCCCCTCCACTATCCACTATCAAAGGTATTAAAAGCCAGTGGAACCCACTTTGAGAACCCCTGCTTTACATAATTCCATATCTTCTTTGCATGACGCACAGCAGTCCACTGATGGGGCATCAAAATGGTGTGTACACTGTAGTCTGTAGTGTACTACCTTCTTTTCATATTTTTATTTCAGATAAGAATAATGGAGCTTGCACAAAATCTAATTTGTAAACCTTTGATGTGAAAATATGATTCTCTCTTCAGTCTCTTTAATGGTTGGTTTTTTTCAACCAAGGTTCATGTTTTAGGTGGTTAAGTAAAAGAAGAGTGTTAATTTATTTTTCATTTGCTGCTTTCGTTTTAGCGTTTTTACGCAGATTTCTTTATTATCATTTACTACAGTCCTACTAGACCTCAGCTAATTACATCTGGCCACAAAAGATCACGGGATCTATTGAATGTGAAGGGGGAGACAAACTGACATATTGAGCCTACGACACAGTAAGGTATCCCCCTTCACATTCAGTGGATCCCGTATCTTTTGTGGACAGCTGGAATTTCCACAAACTTTTGTAAAAAATAAAATTGCCACTTGTTGGAATGCCCCTGCCCCCGTCAAAAATCGTTAGAACAAAAGAAAGCAGCAAATGCAAACACACACACACACACACACACACACACACACACACACACACACACACACACAATAAACGAGAGAATGAATGCATACAGGGTAAAAAAATGAGTTTACTGGTGAATAACAATATAAAATTTTGTTGAGCACATATGGAGGCAGAACTCGCAACACAGGACTCACAACACAAACGCAAGACTTGTGTTTGATCTGTAACACAAATCGTTCTCACTCAAGTAACATACTTTGACTGAATATCTGCAAAATAAAACAAATGCTGACATGCGTCCATATTAGTAATGATTATCAGTGCATATTTATCTCAGCACAGTGGCACATATCTTCACACCTTGTTATCAACAGTTATTAGTATGTTATTATTAAAATAGCACTACATTATTTTTTGACCCCAAAAGATTTGATACAAAAATTTATCTGATTTCACCCTCACGCAGACTATTAAAAAAAGTCAAGGAAGAACATTTGGGGAAAAAACACTTAGTGCTCCTTTAACTTTCTAGCTATTACACACATCTAGAATACATTTGTTTTTCTTCTTCCCTAAAATAAAGAAATGCTTTGTAATTCTCCTGGGAGCCAGTTGCACCACCTCACACTAAGTTCAAACTTAGCCCAGTTATAGCTTAAATGGCTTTTAACTTTTTAAGTCAAGCCATTTAAGCTATAACTAGGCTAAGTTTGACATGGCATCACACACAACATGTGAAAAGGTCCTAGCACCAGGAAATACATGTTAGATTTTTCAGGCATTTTAATGTAAGGGGATATGTAAATCTGTAAGCAGTAAATATGGCGCTGTCTCACTATTAGTGAAAGAGTCGTTTGCAACGGTACATATAGACGGGGTCAACACATACATTCAGAGTAGTTGATGGCACAATAGGCGACTCACAGATTAGCATCAATGTAATTATGTAAGAATCCTCCGTTATGCATTTTCTGCAGTGCGAAAGTGTCCCATAATCGTACCCATAATGCCACAGCATGTTCCGTTTTAGGTTTGGTTAAAATCCAGTTTTGCACAGGCAGTGTGGTCAAGTAAGGTACCCAGATCTATGGCACTATTGCAGTGGGAAAATACTATATCCTCAACATATATATCACACACATCAGTGTTTCATTTATATTTAGCATTAGCATGTAATCAAACAGATACTTGTGGCTGTGTCCGTCTATATTCGAGACCTGTTCAGTGTGTCTCTCTGCAGCATTATAAGAGTAAAGCGGTAAAGCAAGCAAACAACTGCTGATTATTATGTTCCCTTGGCAGCCTATCGTCTATCAGTTATTCTAACACACTGGCCCTCAACATCGGCTTCGGGGGCCACCAGGGGTCCAAAACTCCAAATGGACCCTTACAGGTCTGTAACGCTGAGAGTGTAACAAATTCCATTTGTTACACTCTCAGAGTTAAATCAACACTGCAGATTTTACAGTGTAGATCACTGTACTGTGATACTTTACTGCACTGTAAACTCTCCAGAGTTACAGACCCACAAGAGTCTCCATTTGGACCGATGGTGGTCTCCGGAACCGGCGTTGAGAAGTAGTGGTCTAACCTCCATTTGCATTCCTCCGGGGCAGTGGGCAGAGACCACCGACGGGGTCATTCTCAAATGCGCCAACCTTTAACAGCGTTGGGACGGCAAGCATTTATATGGCCATCGTGACCTGGATGAACTGAGAGAGAGAGAAAGGAAGGATGATTATTTTATTATTTATATATATATATATATTAGTTTTACTTAAAAGAGAAAAATAAAGACTGAAGCCTGATTCATACTACTAATACCACGCAACAGTATCACAAGACAAAAACAGATGATCCACAAGCTTGCGGCACGTTGTGAGCTTATTTCGGGCACGGCGTTGCCATGCAACTGAATGTAACACAAGGCTGCATGCGGCCAGGAGAGAGAGTATATATGTGTGTGTGTGTGTGTGTGTGTGTGTGTGTGTGTGTGTGTGTAAATGCAGGGGTTCTCAACCTGGGGGGGGGGGGGGGGGTCACCAAATTATTTGGGGGTCCCCAAAATATATTTTAAGAGTTTACATAGTACACATAGTATATGCATAAACCTTCCTTAACCCATTTTGACCTGAGATCAGATTTAAAAAAAGTTTTCTGAAAAAGCTATGTTTCTATGTCAGTCATTCTTCGACTTTTCAAAAATAGCAGACCTACAAGCTCGCTGGCGCGCTATGAGCTTGTAGATCTGCTATTTTTCAATAGCTAAAGCATAACATAATGCGAACACCAAAAGGGGTTCCCGCCCCAAAATGGGTTAATAATTATATCTGGTTTCAGTATTCATATCTGGTTTCAGTATTCATTTATGATATATTTTCTCTATTATTTTAGGTTTTAGGTTATTTTTGCAGTCAGTTTGTATTGGGGGTGGGGAGTGAGGGTGGGGCAGGGGTTGCAAGACATGGCAAAAGCATCTCCGGGGGTCCCCAGACAAAAAGAACCCCTGTAACAAATGGACAGACTTACATCATCATATTGGAAGGACACACTTCCCTGCTGCATAGAGTCTCTCCGTTTGAAGGTGTCTGTACAGAGCAGAGAGGTACAGTGTCAACTCACAGATACACTACTGCAGTGGTTCCCGCAAACACTGGGTCAGGACCCAAGGTTCCCAAAGAAGCAACAATTTTCATGAATTAAAAACAAATTATGATAACAAATAAATGATTTGTCAGTAATTTCATGAAGAAATCAAAGAACATTTTAAAGAAATCTCATGAATTAGAAAACAAATGTTTAAGAAGTAGGGAAAAAGGCCGATCTACAAGCTCACAATGCGGTGCGAAGAGACACGTTGTGAGCTTGTAGATCGGCTATTTTCACCCAGTTTGGGTCCCGGGCGAATATCTAATTTCTGTTTTGGGTCACAGGCTGAAAGGTTTGGGAAATACTGCACTGCAGATTCAAGTGCACAGTTGTTCCTTGCCCCATTAATATTAACCATGCAGCAATATTTTAAAAAGATGCATCATTAGTCCTCATGTCATGATAGGATCACATTGACTGACAATACTGGTCATTACTGTGTTTGGTGCGTAGTAAACATAACAAGCTGTGCACCTCATGTGTACAGTATAGGTTTACATGTATTAGTCAAGGGAAATTGGAATAGTACTGTCAGTATATCGAACAGGATGCAATTTCCTTTTGCAAATTGCATCATTCTGCAATAAAACTTGTGGTCTTGAGTTAAACTGTGGCACATAATCTCAGCTAAAATCGTCCAGATTATGCCTCTCACAATCATTACATAATCTCCTAATCACAATTGAGATAAATTGATAAATCACAATTATTTTTGCATAATTATCAATCGTTTCCATGTTGGAAAAGGTTCTACAACCTTGTCAACGCCAAATGATCCAAAACTCCTCACAAGCAAACACTTGTGGCAGTCCACTGATGGCTCAATGCAGACTAGAATGAAGATGACGACTATTGGGTCCGGTAGTGAATAGTATGATACCTGTAAGAGCCCTGAGTTTAACACAGCAGGCCACGTAGTCGTCAAAGTAGATTCTTCCTGATTTGCTGTAGCGCTTGATCATCACATTGAGGGCCTGTGGGCTGACTCTGTAGCCTGTAATATCACAACAAAGAAAAGACAATAAACTTGGGAGTTATAGATTATCCTGAAATGGAGGAAACACTACGGGTTCAATCCCGGCCCCAAAAGGCAACAGACTGAAACAAGAGACAGTCTCGTGATGCATTTAACATTTAATATCGAAATAACCATTTTATAGTGCTCAGGTTAACTCCTGCAATATCATTGTGTGCATGCATGTGTGGTATGTGACATCAACTGTTTTTGTGTGCTTGCTGCATAGTTGTTTGGACTGGATCACCAAATTATTTTATCTGATAAGCACGACAGGGATTAAGGGCATGGCAGGTATGTGCGTCCGTCACTGAATAGAATAGGGAGTTCAATTGAGTAACAAGAGGACTAAGTTAAATTCCCTGTGCACATAACTAGAAAAGAATATCACCGTTTGTTCAAAAAGTGTGCTGTACGTCAATTATTCATCTCCCCCACAAATATTCCTAAAAGTAGATTGGTCGCATCAATGCCACGGCTTTTTATACCCGTTCCAAAATCTCCCTGATTTTTTTTGCCTGTCTTTTTTCAAACAACTGGATTTGATTGTTACTTCATTTATATGGGCGGATAAAACACCTCACATTTCCAAAACTCACTTACTGAAGGATGTAAGTGAAGGAGGCCTTGACCTCCCAATGTTTAAACATTATTATTGGGCTGCAAATGCATGACTGCCTGGTCCTCTGACGCCCCCCTCTGGTTGAATCCATGGCAGTCTCAGTAACCTCACTCGATCTCTGCTTCTCTCCAGAGCACAGCCTTCACGTAAACTGTTAAATCCTAATTGTGTACTGAACCAGATTATAAAGGGTTTTGTTTTGCCTAATGTCTCTGTATTATTTAAACCAGGTATTATGGATGGCGTATTTTCAGATTGGAGGAGGAGGGGACTGAGCTGCATTAAAGATCTTTACAATAAACTCAATTGCAGACTAAATCATCTTCCTCAAGCACATTTTTTCCGGTTCCTCCAAATTAGGCACCTTCGGGGTGAACAATCCCAGGACATACAGTCAAACCCAAGGGCCACTGGTTCTATGACATAATTCTCACACATCCAAACTCTATACATTTTGTTTCTGGCTTTGTTGCTGTCTTTGGGGCGTCAGTGGACTCTGGTCATGATGATGTGTGGGGCTGTGGGTTGTGGGGCTGTGGGTTGAGGAGCTGGGCTATTTCAATATCAGATGGGTTGTGGGAGGAGGGCCCGTCTAGAGCTGTTCTATCAATTCTAGATATAGATTGATTAAATTTAAAGTTTTGCACAGATTGCATTACTCCTAATCTAAAGTCTAATCTAAAGTCTCCCCTATGAGTGATAGATGTGGTATATTGCAGAGGGTTCTCTGTCACATACATTCTGGCAGTGTACATATTCAGAAATAATACTAATAACACATTTCTGGGGAAATATATTTAATTGGTTCTCCAGACAATTGGAAAGGGACAGCCAGATTGCTGCATTATATTTGGTTGCTCTGATGAGACAAGGGCCCTCCAACTGTTTTCTGTGTGTGTGTGTGTGTGTGTGTGTGTGTGTGTGTGTGTGTGTGTGTGTGTGTGTGTGTGTGTGTGTGTGTGTTAAGCTTACTTTTCTGTCATCTAAATAAAGTATGTAAAAAAACAACTATCCCAAGGGTTATTAAATACACAATTAAGATTAATTACAGCCATCATTTCTCTGAACAATGTTCCAACATCTCAGTCTCATCTTAGTTACATACGGTATCATTATGTCAATGTTGCATGCCCCAAATGTCCAACTTGTGACAACATTGCATGCATTAAACTGCTGAACAAGAGCCTAGTCTGGTGATACTGCACAGACAAAACTTTATTTGTTTTAAGGGACTCCTTTTTAGATTTATACAAGTACATTCATGACCCATTTTTAATTTGTAATTATGCACTCACAATTGTATCATGCAGATTGGTCACATTATGCACAATGCACTAGACATGTAACGATTCACTCAACTCACGATACGATTCGTATCACGGTATGAGGTTCATATTTATCTTCCCCCCTGAGATTCTTTAGGCGGGTAAAAATATGGTTTGACCCTAAAAAAATTGTAACAAAAGGTTTCTCAACTGATTTATGTGGTATTAGGTGTCCTAAATAACATACTAAAAGTTTACCAAAGTTTGACCACCCGAAATGTGTTTTTTTAAGATGGCCGCCGCCAGTTCTTAAAATACCATTACTCCTCCATTATTCATCCTAGAAAAGTAATTTTGGTGTCTAACCCTATGTTTTGGTTATCTAGGAATCCAATTAGCATATATACATTTTAGTCAAGCAATTACAAGTACAATGATATATTAAAGCAATTGGTTATAAGGTTATAACAGTGTAATAGGACATTACCCTTTTCTATAATGCCGTACTGCCCAGGATTGGTGAATTCATCACCTATACAAAATTCACATTCTGTTGAAGCTTTCAGGAGATTTATTTTGATACCATAACAATAAGGAATATATTCATTATTACTATGATGTGACATTTGTAAAAGCATGGCTGCCAAGTGATAGACTCATTAGACTGGGAATATTACACGAATCATGGAAGAAATGTACAGAGAAATGTCTGCACTATTTTATTTGTATTGTATTGTCTGGCAATAATAATAATAAAAATATGTCCCCTAGGGTAGTGGTTCCCAAACTGTGGGCCGGGACAAACATTGTGAAAATAGGCGATCTATAAAAGCTCACAATGCTGAGTGTCTTTGCACCAAACACACTCAGTAGGACAATTGGCCACTTGTCTGGTCCATGGGGTTAGATGGACTCCTCAGTGGGGATACATTGGAGAGAAATGGCCCCTCATGGGCCTAGAGACTAGACTCTAGTCTGAGGGTGTCAGTCCAGAGCTATCACACATGTATCTTGGTATATAGGCAGGTGCTGGAGTGTGGCATGGATAGGGTTCAGTTATGCTTGTCACAGACATCTTCTTATTCCCGAGACTGTAGTAGTTGTGTGTGTAAAATTAATTTCACATTTACTTTGTATTTGGTACTGCTGGCAATAACCTTGAGCCCTGGGCTCCAGTCTCGGTCTCCCCATAGAATCCCAATCTAACCTCCCTCCACGCTGTAGCCCTGCTGCTATCCAACAAACAAGCATTGCTGCCTTCCAATGCATGGCTTTTTAAGTCATATGGCAGCCAAGACTATGGACTTTAATGTTTGTTTAGGGCACACTGAATGACAACGTAGGATGCCATGTGGCCAATATAAATACAGTGGGCGCCCCTAATTTCGTGTTTTTTGCACTTTTTGCATTTTCGTACTACAGTAGCTGTTCTAGAGGAGAGGGTATTCTGCGCCATAATGATCAGTCACTGGGGGCCCCAGTAATATTAATGGTCAGCCACCAACCAGACACCGACTCTCCTGTGAGCCAGTCCGACATAGGGACACCCCTGTCTGCCTGACAAACAATCATGCACCACGTGGAGGTCTTATAACCACCACTATGTGGGTCTGACCCTTCTGTATACCTATGCCCACTCTAAGCGCCTATAGCTCAGACCTAGGAGCCAGCAGGAGGTCCATTTGGGACCAGCATGCATACATTTAAGAACACGACTGCCTGACAGTCTTGCAACATGCGGAGGTCTTATAACCACCATCAGTGGAGACTGTCCTCACTACCTATGCCAACTCAAGAGGTCCTATCTCGGGAGTAAGAGCCAGCATGGTCCACATGGGACCAGTGGGACTATAAGCCAGGCGACATATAGGAACACTCCTCCCAGCCTAAGCTAAACCCCAATTCCTTAGTTTCTACCTCCTCCACACTCCGTTCCCCAGCATGCCGTGACCCCCACCTACATGAGTGAGTAGATTAATCTTGTGACTCATGTAGGCGTATTTATTTTGAGATGTTTCCTCAATGTGGATATGCAACTGGTGCAAGTTGCAACATCCTTTGCAGGAAACTATGGCATTGCATTTATTGCACTTTGCGTGCTCAGCCTCAAGAGTCATTTCCCTCTCTGTTAACCACACTCGCAAAGTGCAATAAATGTGATGCCATAGTTTCCTGCAAAGGATGTTGCAACTTGCACCAGGAAACATCTCAAAATCAATACGCCTACACGAATAACGTTAGAAAATAAAAACTACTAACTTCTACAGAGCTTTTTATTATGACTCGACGTCTTTCTGTCTGAATCACGTTAACTATAGAGCCATGAATTAAATAAAAATCAATTTGTCTGCACTTATTTTTACAACTTATAAGCAACTCAATTGCTTATTATTTGGCTCTAAATTAATCACGCAACTGTTGAGAGCCCAGCCTTTAGGTGCATATACATATACCTCCATAGATTGATTACTTTATAAACAGTTTGCAGAAAAAAGCACAGGATCATAGCCTACAGTACAATAAAAAATAATATTAAATTAATCTGAACATTAAAGACATTTGTCACCACAACAATATCATTATTGTAATGTGTACTGTATATTTAATATACAGTACGAATTGCAACAATGATATTGTCGTGGTGGCTAGATGGTGGTGGTGAAGTTTAAATAATAGTGCCAACTCATAATTGTAAAGTGCAAATACAATAATTTAATTTGTGTTTATTAAGTACTTGGTTAGGTTAGTTATAATATAAGCATAATATATGTCAGATAAAAGGGAAAAAAATTATATTAGGAACCGTTAGGATATTTATTAAATATTTAGTTTAGTTAACTTGAAATTGGTGACTATTTCAGAGGGTTTTAACAGTCACAAACACAATATTGGATTTCACAATTATCTAGTTGTATCTCTGCAATTTGGACAAGTTCAATGGACTCCTAGACCCCAAAAACATAGGGTTAGACACAAAAAGTACTTGTCTAGGATGAATAATGAACTAGTTAGGCTATTTTAATGGTTTTTAGGCCATCTTGGACGCCATCTTGAAAATAACACCTTTCGGGTGGTCAAACTTTGGTAAACTTTTAGTATGTTATTAAGGACACCTAATACTACATAAATCAGTTGAGAAACCTTTTGTTACAATTTTTTTAGGGTAAGGTGCTTTTTTTTCATATATTTACCCGCCTATAATGTGATGTGACAACAATAAAGTTGATTCTGATTCTTCTTACATGAACCGTGAACTCCGGTCTGAACACTCACCCATAGAGGAGATGGACTGGGACATCTCCATGGGTTCCATGGTTCCACTCCTGTCCTGGTCGAACATCACGAAGTTCTGCTTCCAGCCGCTGAGGGCCGTGAACAGCTCCTTGAACTCATTAAATCCCATCTTGCCAGTGTAATCCCTCTGGAGAGAGTCTGGTTAAGGCTTCATCTCTGATACATAGAGTGGTGACTCCAAAATATCATGATAGGTCCAGGCATGTTGTGTTCGGGCACGTTTTACCTCGTCATCAACAACAGGTAAAGACAGGACTGACTCACTGTAGTGCATGCGTTTATATCTAATGGAAGAGTTTTCTTGTAAAATACAAGATTTAGGCTCCATTTATACAAACCATCATTTGGCTCTAATTGGATCCCGAGCAGCGTTTCCCCTATATTGTGTGGTGACCAGCCACAACAGTATGATTTTTAGTAGGAGGTCACAAATAGGCAAAAAAGGCAAATAACCACAAAAGACTGCAAGTAAAAGAAATCGCAAAAATGCCACGTGCACACGTGCTGCACGAACATGCATGTGTGAAAAGCTCCTCAGCTTCTGGCTAGGGGAAACACTGCGACAGAGTTGGAATTCTCTGCCTCAGGGCAGTGTTGCACAGAGATTAAGTTATTTTTCCATCCATATCCCCTGGAGGCTTGAGGCCACACAGAAATGACTTCATCTGTCCATTATTAAACACAACCAGAACTTTGTGTGTCCTCCAGATGACATCACACACACACACACACACACACACACACACAGTGAACTCAGATGCCCTCATGCTACACACACCAAAGTCAGCCCTGTTACACACAGCTACAGATTTGGGTCATGTTGGATACAGAGCACAGTGATTTTACTAAACGTATTATAACCCCAAACGAGAATATATTTTATACAGTAAGAGGTAGATTAGGTTTCTGTTTGACCTTTTTAGAACGAGTCCTGTATCTTTTCAAACATTAAATGAGATAAATGAGAAAGTAGGATTTTGTTCTTTCCAGTGAAACCATATTATCGAACTATAATTTATATAGTAGTAGTCCATAGTCCGTTTGGGGATATGCCATACCCAATCCCTACCTCTCTCTCTCCCCCAAAGTCAAAGTCGTACGATTAGTCACACACGTTACCACAGTGAAATTTGTTCTCCGCATTTGACCCATCATTAGTTGATTTGACCCCCAATCCAACCCTTGATGCTGAGTGCCAAGCAGGGAGGCATTGGGTCCCATTTTTTACAGTCTTTGGTATGACCCGGCCAGGGATCGAACCCCCGACCCCCCCAGTTCCAGGGCGGACACTCTAACCACAAGGCCACTGTCTGGTCCTGTTATATATAACAGGTCTCCCGTGGCACACCCGTTATGCGATGCTCAGCCAATCACAGCGCAGAATGGCACACCTTCCAGCCAATCACGGTGCAATATATATATATATATATATATATAGGCCTTTTTTATATTACAAAACAATACAGCTTACGGCATGTATACAGTATACTGTACATACATACAGTACATACATACACACACACACACACACACACACACAGTTGTAAAAGATACATCCAACATTGCGATCATGATCTTGCACGTCTCCAAGCTGAAGGCTGTAAGGACAGGAAAGACAACATGCATGTTACAATTCTGATTACGGTATTCTGCACTGTCCAGAATTACATTATGGCACAAATATCGTTGTCGGGCAGAAAACCGGCTAGCTAGCTCCATGTTTGAACTTTGTGTTTTTTCCTTAAACTAACAGCCTACTTGATCATACTACAGCGACACACTAAAAAGTAGCAAAAGTAGCAGACCCACAAGCCCGAAACGTGGCATGACACAATCTGTTTTAAGCTGGTTGATCTTCTACGTTTGCAGTTTTTTAAAATTTGAATCCCGAAAAGTAATCGTTTGGGAGATATGCGTTTTAGAGCGGGCTGAACCCCACGGACGGTTTGCTGTTAAATCAAGTCTCTGAATAAATCCATTCATCAAGTTATTTTCTTCATTTTTGTTTCCATTTTTGCTCATATATTGTATATTTTACAAACCATCTGTGACTGAAAGACATCATCGGGGTAAGTAAAGGATAGAAATAAAGTATTTTTTTGTGAACTGCCCCTTTAACAGTGAACTCACGGTTGTAGGTGCCACTGATTCCTGACTGGGTCAGACACCTCTGGAGTTCATCTGCGTCGATCTCACCATCCTGCCCACACACAACAGAGAAAGGGAGTCATATTTAAACATGTTTCACATTCCTATCCTTCTATGAAGCCCTTTTCATAGGCTTTTCTAAACATTTTACATTGCCATCATTCCAAAGATACTCATGCATTTGAATCACAACTGAATTCTGCAGACATCTCATGTTGACAGGGAGATTTAGGCGACAGTTCAGGGAAGGGAGGTTCTGGGAGGCTTAAGAGAGATGTCAGCAACTGCTATATTTTGGTCCTAATTCACAAGAGACTGTGGTACTGTATATCAGGATTATCATTAATACATGCACAAGCATAGTGGTGATATAATCGATTATAGCCCGTTATTTTCATCATGATATGTCATGGCCTTCCAGTGTTTTATTGCTTTTATAAGATTTGCTCACAATTTTAACAGAAATTGGAATGGCAGTGGTGCCGAGATTACAGGTCTGAGAAAAGCACAAAGAGTTATAGAATTTTCAGAATGTCAAATGTGCAGTATGTATTTCATCTACCTGAATTGTACTCATTCTTGCACACTGTGCTAAATCTCACTTGGCCAGAAGGCCCTGGTGTGCAGCTGTCCCCTTCTCCTGGCTTCTGTTGTCATTTTGTTCTTGACCGGTCAGCTTCTCTTAGTATTATAGCCTTCATATTTATCACCATTTAGGGAGAACTTCTTTGGGTATGAGACGTGTTTGAATTGAAATAGCACCTAAGGACGTTTTTGCGCCCCTGGGGCTAGAGGGGTGTGGAGCCCAGGGCAGGAAGCTACCGTCTTTCTGTTTTTGATGCTCGATCTTAATACATTTCAACAAACCTTCAACATTCTGTGGAAACATGTTTTTCCATGACACAAGCTTGCATTACTTAGTTTACCACAACAGTATCGCACGCCGTCTCGCTCAGGCCCGGATTAATAATGGAATTTAGTGGAGCTTAAGCTCCAGGGCCCGCAGTTTGCAGGGCCCGGTACGAGACTATACAGGAGTAGGTACAGCTGTTGCTTCTGTCAAAATATAACGCAACACAGGAAATGAAAGTCTTCAGTGACGTTGCACCCACATGGTTGCATTGTCGTCAATAATAATCTGTCTTTAAAACGTTCTGATATTAATATAGCATATTGGCATTGTCTGTTGGTGCACAAATGTTATGTGGACCATGTAACAACATGGTCAATAGCACTGTTTGCAAATGTAGGCTACATTTGGCCACAAAGACAATTTAGACAAAATATGCTGCTGTCTGCTAATGGAGCTTGTAGAATGTAGATATAGGCAAATATTTTTTCGGGAAAATTGCGTGTGTTGTTGAGTGGACCAGTTCCATGCCAGTCTTGCCAGAACAGTGATAGTAAATCACTTTAGTAAATCTGAAAAACGATATTAACACCAGAAGTGGAGCTTTTCAAAGTCTTTCTCAACCGTCCGTTTCTGTATACATTCTCCTATTAAGGAGGCAGCTTTTTGTTTTCGCTTTTCAAGCTATTCAGGACCTGAATAGCTTTTTTCAGGAAGGTATGATATGCGTGGTGCATCAATTAGCTGTTTGGCTGTTGGATACAGTATAAGAAAATACATGAAACAGCATCGTTTTTTCCCCCCATCTCATCATTGCTTCTTGTTAATGACTGTATAACCATAAAGTAATCTCCTAGTCCTTACATAATAGTTTAGCAGAGACTGAAGTTGGAAAGGCTGTGCCCAGTGCCTGGCTGTGTCTTGTGTATCAGCAGGCAGCGCAGGCAGTGGTGGATATGCGCTGAACGCATGCATGTTAATTAATTAATTAATTGGCTGAATCTGTAGGGCCTTTTGATTTGGTGAAGCGCCAGGGCCTTGAGAGGGGTTGATCCGTCACTGGTCTGGCTAACAGCTCGGAGACATAAAGAGCTGATTCATCATTTACGCCTTCTAAACTCTAAACACAGACATATACACTTATAGCGGATGTAGGAGCTGCAGCAGACTACAGAATTAACTCTTAAGGAAGCTAAACATCCAGATAAGGCTTGCGAGTCGTTTGTGTCACTTCCTTCACAATCATTCTGCGGTGGGCTCTGCAGCCACAAACATTTGAAACTCTGCCTGGATTTCCTCCACATAATGCTACATCACTGTGACCCATAGGAGCCGTTAGAGCTTGCTACCGCAATACTAAAGTAAAACTGACTTATCTGTTCATTTTAGATATCAGGATGAGAAAAAAAGGCAGAAAACAGACACAGATATCCCAAACCGATACTATGCTGGGTGCTGGATCAAAACTTTGGCATGAAATCAAAAATCAAAAATACACACCAGTGTACTCCTGCTTGCACATTTATTTATTTTAGGGTGGAAAGGTTTGGTAAAGGTCTCAAAAGGGAAGTAGTACAATGGTGTGCAGATTGTATTTATTTGTATTACACCTTAGATATCAGAAGATTCAGAACATCAGTGGTTAGATATCAGAAGTTTCAGTGGTTCCTAAACTTTTTAGCCTCTGACTGTGACCCAAAAGAGAAATTTGACGTCTCCTCAGCAGGACCCAAACTAATGAAAACTTCGTACACATTTGTTTTCTAATTTATGGGATTTCATTTATTTCTCTTTAATTTCTTCATGAAATTACTGAAAAGACCCATTGAATTTTGTATTGCTACCACCCCCCCCCCCCTCCTCCTCTCTCTCCTTCGTTTTCCTTGTTTCTTGCGAACTATGCATAAAAGCGAAGTTGTTTTTTTTTTCAAAATGTTTAAAAATAATTAAAAACAATGTAGAAAACCAAAAATAAAGGGACCCATAAAAATGTGTACGTGACCCGGGCCATTAGTGCATAATGTTAACGTACCTGGCCTGCTACAGCAGTAAAATACCCCCACATTGGGTCGTTGGTGGGCATCTGACCGCCACCGTAGGGTGCCCCATATTGTTGCCCATATTGTTGGTATTGCTGGGGTGGTCCAGCTCCCATTGGTCCCATGGGTCCTCCCATAGGCCCTCCTGGCATTCCCTGGTGTGGCATTCCCTGAGGCATGCCTGGCATAGGTCCCCCATACTGCCAGAGAAAGGTGAAGAAAAGCACACATTGTCTCAATATTGAATTAGGGCAGGGAGAAAACACAACCATCTCACATCACAACAATCACACACAAAATCCAGTTAGAACTGTGAGTTTCAGCTGGCTTTGCTTTGTAGTTGCATTATATAAGTAAAATAATAAATGCATAATATCAAACAAATGCCACAATGCAATTATAGTCATAAGATTTAATAAATATATATACATTACCCAACACTATTGGATTTGAGTAATGCCCCCAGTGTCCCTTCTTCATTTGAACAAACATTTGTATTCTGTGAAGTCTGTGCATTAACTGTATTGATTGAATTTCCTTGTGCACAAACTACACTCTATAAATAAGGTTTGACAGCAGAGTATAGTGTGTCCTGTCCACATAATCCTCCCACATGAATGATATCCTGGTCAGATGAGTGCAGTGACAGTCGCTGTGCCTATCCCAAGAAACTGTTGTTACTCAACAACACAGTGGTCATATGATTACGTTTGCTTTAGTGATGATCAGATGGCTGCTGCACTTTGTCACCAGTTGAAGCAGGTTTGACCAGAACTGACAGTTACTGACAGAGTGACAGGTATATATCAATAACCAAAGGCTATTTTAGTCATGGCCTTATAGACTTTAGGCCTTGTAAAGCCCAGTCCACACCAATGAAAAAGCTCCATGCAACAATTTGCAACCACTTATGCAAAGTTGCATTGGTGTGGAGTCAGCTGTTTTGTAGGAAGGCTGTAATGCAACTATACTGGTAGTTGCATTGGTGCGGTCTGGCCTTTAGGCTTAGAGAGCCAAGCTTCCTTAACTGTCTCATTACTTTATAGCAGGGGTTTTCAACAGGTGGTCCGTGGACCACTGGTGGTCCGTGGAGGTATTGCATGTGGTCCCTGACCATGCATTTAGTAATGTAGCAAAGTATTTTCTTCCACAGAACAGAACAGTGCACTAAACGTCTGTGCAGTGTGCACTGTTCCATGGAAGTGTGTCAATGTTATCAGAATTACTGGGAAGTCTGAGGTTAAGAAATTCCACAGAAAAGGCAGTTAATTAGAATCTCAAGAAGGGTGTACCACTGTACCAGCTTGCCTGAATGAGTCATCATTATTAGGAAATGTTAATGTACCCATATAATCATGTCATCATGTGCTACATCTTGCACGTATTTGCCATTTTTACTATATATTATTATTACTATTATTAAAATAGTTCAAATAGCCAATAATAGCCATAATGTATGGTTGTAGATCAGCTAGTATTTTTCAAGATAGTAAAATATGGGGGAAAAAGTTTAGGGATAAAGCACCATCGTTTGAGAAACAGTATAAGACATGGGATGCATTCCATAACAAGTGTTACGAAAGCACTAATCTTAGCCCATATCCCATTACAACACAACAGTGGTCCCCAGGTTGATCCTTAGGCAAGGTGGTGGTCCCTGGTTCACAATCAGTTGAAAACCCCTGCTTTATAGGAAAGAGTTGACACTTGACTGGGTCACGTTGTCACTGTATGAATGAAACCGTCATCACTCAGTAATCTGCTCTATGCAGAGCATTTTACAACATGTAGTATATTTCCACTACATCCATTCCTAAGATCCAAGTTCAATTAACAATGACTGTTAATGTGTTACTGACTGTGTAATAAGGCCATATCGAATTGCTCGTACTCGTAGTAAATGCAACAGTGTAACTTTCTCCTGCAACACGGTAGTAGTAGCAGCGTGAGCGTGTGCGTGCGTGTGTGTGTGCGTGTGTGTGAGAAGAGACCCACCCATGATCGGAAACCCGCCACGACCCCCGGCCAGGCCCCATCATCACCCAGCTCTTCCCTGTTACATAATCCACGTCAGAAAGAAAAAAAGAAAAAGAAAAACGCCCGCAAAACACACACTAAACAAACACACGCACACGTACTGTACTCACCCCTCCGTATCCTGGATAAGCCATGGCGCTGCTGATGAAATGTGATAAGCTGTAAACGTGTCAGCGACTGGATTTATATTTAATAATGTAAGAAGTTTGGTTGACAGACACTGCAAACACTCACACGCACACACACCATAGACACACACACACACACACACTCACACACACACAACGGACTCTTCTTCCTGTATGTGACAATGACGTCATATCCTTGGTCGGAAGTGTGTTGTTGATTGATGGAGCGGCCGGTCAATGAGTGACGAGAGAAGTGCGCTGAAGCCCGCCTCCTCCGTCACCGTAGAAAGCCTGATTTCTATTGGTTGTTCGGTGCTCGTGCAGCAGGTTCTAGAGCCCGCCTACTGCATCCGGTTAATTTCCACGCACACATACATACCGTTTCCATATCCGCTCTTATTAAACCGAATATGTTAAAAGTTTCAAACATAAAATAACAGTCAACAGACGACCTCGTTTTGAATGGAAGGCAACTCTTAAAGGATTAATGGGAAAATACATTTAATGACGTAAGACAGGCGAATTATTTTAAGAGGAGAAACAAATAGTTTCACTTTGCAACCTTTCCAGACTGGCTGGTTGCCAGTCACCCCCGATGGGCACGTTCGGAAAGTACTGAGCGCTCCGGTGCGGTACACGGGTACAGTATGTCCCAATGGTCACCACAGAGGGCGCGTTTGAGATTGATTGATTGATCGAAGTATTTATACATGGCAGTTGGAACACAACCAGTTGTGTAACTCAATTTATTTTACTTAAGTAAAAGTAGCAATACTGCAGTGCTCCACAAGATTTGATACACCACCAAGATACCCATGTGCCTGTCTAAATACTTCCTTAATGTCAACGAAGTCCACACCCACAACACCAGAGGGAGTTCAACAAACCATGTGCAACCTAGATTCGGCACAAACAAGGGACTAAATTATTTTCGCTCCTATGCCACCAAAAAAAAACGCCCTACCAACAGTCATTAAGACATGCGAATCCCTTGACTCCTTCAAAACCGTTCTCAAAGGGCACCTACGGACGGCTACAATTTGAAACTGGTCCCCGTAAAATCCGAATGTATATAAGCGTATGTATTTGTAGTTTTGTACGTCTCTAAATGTTATGATGAATTGAGCATGGTACGTGGACCCTATTGTAAACATGTGTAATACTTATGGTGTCGTCCAGTTAACAGTTTTGTATTGAGGGAGTTGTGCTTGAAATGTACTGTAATTATCCAATCTGTTAATAAATACTTCAATCAATCAATCAATCAATCAATGAGTGTTGTGTTTTAGATAAAGTTCAGAAAGAGGATTTACACTCACTGATCATCTCTTGGAAAGTGAATGTGAATGCCATCATAGCATTTCAACATCTGTTGTATGTTTTGGTATGATACAACATTTAACCACATGAACCCTATAGGCTACACGTTATGAACGTGTGTTTTCAGTGAAGATGTTTGGTGTAGAGGGAAAGGAGTGGCTAAGTATAGATCCCTGGGGGACCCAGGTCAACTAAGTATATCATGACTTAAGTGGCTGTTTAATGGGCTGGCAGTATGATATTATTTTCTCCTTCCGTTAATTCACTCTCTTTCATGCATCCATGTTTTAACTTTGTTTTTATTCTAGCATATTGACTCTGAAAGTGGGAAGATTGACCGGTGTATGTCTGTCATAATTGACATTGTGCATGTCTGCCTGCCTGCAGTTTGTCTCACTTCCTCTCTCAAAAACACTTGCACACAAAATGTATGCACAAGCCCGTACGCACGTATGCACATATACAGATACACACTCACACAAATCATTTGTCCAATAAGGGTAAATGTGCTCAGTGTTACCTGTAAACAATGTTTTATTCACGTTTGCCGTCAACCTTGGCACAGATACCTGTAAATTGAGGCATCTATGAAGTAATGCTCTTCAAACAAGCCTCGCTGCATTAGGGGAGAAAACCACTGTCTGTTTGTTTGCTTAGGATGTCCGGTATCAGGGTGAAAAAGTCTACTGTATAATGTCTAATCCCCATAAAGCCACAGTTTCATATTTGTTAAGCTTTTAACAGGCTTTTAGCCATCACTTGCAGTAGGCTATGTACTCAAGAGTCGATCTGACACAGACTGCAGCCTGAAATAGTCCCGTTCTCTTAATCTGATCACCTTCCCAGAGCGCGCTATTGAATTGACTTGAGGAAAAAATACTTAAAGGAAAGAGGAAACATCCAAGCTATTTTTGTTTCACAGCTTTCCTGGTATTCATCAACTTCATGGTGGCTGACAATAGCCTAATCAAGCGGGTAATATTTATTCATTCAAGAGCAATGAATACGAATACGACTCTAGTGCTAAAGTAAAGTATAATTTCTCCTTCAACTATAAGCACAGAACCCTCAAACCACCACATGTTCCAAAAGAACTCTAAACTAATGTTGACCTCTTCCCAGTAAAAGACTACTGTGGTGGAAAGTAAACTAAGTACCTATAATTTAATATACTGAACTTAAACTGTAGTAAACTCTAGAGTAATTAATAAAATATGATGAAAAAAGTGGTTTCAGAAATGGTTCTGTAAATGCAATATCAATACAATACAGCACTTGATATTTATTAAAAATAAAAATGTACATTTTGATGTGTAAAAGTGTGACTAAACAATTTTCACTTGCAGTGAAGTTATATTTGACCAGAATATCTACTTTGACTCAAGTGTATACTGCCATGTACCTTTTCCACTGTAAAAGATCACAATTAGACTAATGCAGTACATCATTAAAAGGTAAAAGAGATCTGTGGGCCATTCTGTGTGCATCTAAATACGGAAACAGTCAGTATAGGATTTACGACTACAGGACAAAGTCATGACTTTACAAGGTGCAAAGCAGCAGTCATGGGAAGTTGACCAGCGAGCTCTGAGCAGGACAAGAGTCTTGCCTGTCTGTCTATACATAAATCGACATTCACAACAGCAAAATGAATGCCATATCTGTATCATGATTCTGGATCCAACACTGGATCATAACTGCATGTTCTAAGTGAGGTTGCTGTAGACCAGTGACGCAAGCGGCAAGTCCTTCATTTCATGTTTGAGATTATGACTGACTGAGTTGTCTTGATACTAATATATTTTCACAGGAGCACTATCTAGCGTGTGGGCTGTTTTTCCAGTTGATTTCCCACACTGCAAACAGGCGCTAAATTCAGAAAGATGGAGAAAACTGATAGACATAAAAAGACATATATATAGCAGCACATTTATGGTAGTCGGACATAAAAGAGCCATGTGTCATTTCTGCAGCGTGTCACTACAACAATAACAACAATAACTGTGAAGTAATTATGTGTGTCACTCACTGTCAACTTAATGAACTCATGAAGAGCAGGCAACACCTTATCTGACTGACTGATGGCGTCTCCCGTTTGTAATGTGGGAGCTGCAGCAAAAACCTCTGGGAACTCAGATTAGATGGCGTCACAACACAGTCAGGGAGTGGTCATTATGTCCATACATCATACACTACTACATCAACTAAACCTAGCCTTGAAACCGTTTCACACCATCAGGGGTCACAGTTGTGCACTGAGAAAGATGTCAGTAACCAAGAATAGGGCCTATATATTATGAACCACTCAACCCCTTCACTTTGTGGTATGACAAATATAGCCAATCTACAAGCTTATGTCATGATGATGCATGAGTATTATGAGCGTGCAGATCTATTTTTTGAAACTTTTGTTGTTTAATTTGTCAGGTGAGAACACCTTGTTGGTGACCCACAGTTGGGCACAGACCTGATTGATTGAAATTTTTAAGTCAATACAAAAACTGTTACTGTGGACGACACCATGACGTCAAGCATTACCCTTGTTTGCAACAGGGTCCCCCATTTTTAATTCATCAGAATATTTAGAGACGTACAAATGTACACTTCTATAAACAAAACAGGAAATCATCATAAAGAAAGTAAAAAGGGAAAAACATATACAGTAAGGGGAAAAGGGGGTGGGGGGACTCAGACATTATTAATGGGGGCCAGTTTCGAATTCCACATTTTGTTGGCATAGGAGCGAAATTAATTTAGTCTCTTGTTAGTGCCGAATCTGGGTTGCACATTCTTTGTTGAAGTCTCCAAACACCCATACACTACACCATTTTCCCTTTTCCACCCATTCCTTCCAGACAGTAGAAGGAACATCCAACACATAAACAAGGATTAAAGCATATAGCCTTTAGCCTAGAGTCTTATTTAAAAAGGGATCAAAGTTTAGAATAATATAGCAGCCTTTTCCAGGCCCCATAAATTAAATTGTTCCACATTTTAATGTGTACTAATTACTGTAATCCTAAAAGATTCTGCCCTGTGGATCATAGCAACCTCCAGATGTCTAGTCAGTAAATAAAGAACAAGCCAAAATAAGTGGAAGAGTGCCTGCAGACTGTTTGACATAGTTTATAGCTCAATTCATACACAAAGGTAACTCAGGGTGCTTTGTATATAGGCCTTTAAGGACAAAGACATATAGGCCTACAATAAAAAATAGTGTAGCCTTAGTCAAAACTAAGGTAGGCTGAAATCTGTATGCTGAAATATAAAATGCAGTGTGAGTATTTAACCTGTAAGTTTTCAGCCTGGGTTTAATGAGGCCTGGCATATAGTCAGAGTTGGAATTTTGTTCCTTCGAACAACTATTAGCCTATGTGGTCGTTATAACGAGTAGCTATGAGCGCAAATGGGTGACGGAATAATATGAGCTCATGAGTTTTTCGGCAGTTGAACTTGGATGACGAGCACTCAGCAGCATTCAAACAAACACAAACAACAAAGTTATTAACAATCAACAATATACAACATCAGATTCAGAGCCAGGGGGGATTACTAACAGAAAACATTAAAGAGTGAACACAAAGCAACAGTTCTCACAGCTTTTTTTTTTTAGTTATTGTATACTGCCTGTCAAATACAATGAATGAAGGTTTGGAATGACTATACATTTGGATTTATGTATATGAAATTTAGTTAGAATAACAATCAAATTAATAATGTATACTTAATTTTTCTTCTTCTTACTATCATTACTGAAGCCAAACAGGACATTTTGCCACAGAAGTCAGAGTCAATATTGTCAACATTATATCTAGATACATCCTTCCAAAACGTATGTGGGTACAGTTCCAAAATAAGTGCAACATTGTCTCTGGGTACATTTCACACAATGAGCAGTTCACACAGAGATACGACTTATTCTTAAAATAGTATTAGTATAGGTCTACGCCTACACCATATGTAGTAGCCTATAGGCTATCCTATTGGTCCAGATGTTAATAACTTGAACTGGGGGATTATTATTTGGAATCTTCCATATAAATCTTCTTACCAACTTTGTTGGTAAGAAGTAGGATAACTTCTTAAATTATCCTACATCAGGCAAAAGGCAGACACTATACCGCAAAACACAGTCACTCACACACACACACACACACACACACACACACACACACACACACACACACACACACACACACACACACACACACACACACACACACACACACACACAACACACACACACACACACACACACACGCACACACAAGCGCGCGCACAATATTGGCATGCTCAAAACAACTCCATGGACGAACTTTACTCCCTCCTTCCTACGGACCCTGAGTGAGATCATGTCGAACAGAACATCTGGTGCAGCATTGCAGCAATACAGTCCGGAATAAATACAGCTATCCATCCATATATCTTTCCATGAACTTGGAGGAGGTTAATCGCACACGGATATACACTACGCTTCACTTGAGCGCACAACAACCATGGTTCGTAGGCTGCCGTTTTTGGAATACTTATTCGTGCATGCGTTGAAGCAAGCAATGTTTGGTTGTAGTGAATGATTACACACAACTTTTCCTTTTCCTTTCAACAATGTTTGATTAAACTCGAACATAGATTCCATGGCCCAAAGTGATCCTCGGGCTGCTTGGGGTGACTGTGGTCGTCATTCTAATAGCGGTGCCGACAGCAATATTTCTGAACGGTGAGTCTTCGTCATCATCGAGTTGATAAGTCATGTTGTATCATATGTTGAGTCAGAGTGACTTGATAGGCTAACTCAATAACCCCACTGTCCCACATATAAAGGGGAAAGGAACAATTACGCGTGCGCCATTACGCATGCACGTTGCATGGGAACAGTGGTGAAAAAATACTCACATGTTTTACTTCAGTAAAAGTATCAATACTGCAAGTAGGAATGCTATACATTACAACTTAAGTAAAAGTCCTTAATTCTAAATGTTCTTGAGTAAAAGTAGGCCTACAAATTATTAGGTATTGGTATCAAAATGTACTTTACTGTAAAGTACCAAATGTAGCAAAAAGTACTCCATTTCAAGTTTTCAAATGTCTAAAAATCTTTTGAAAATAGCAGATCTGCTATGAAAATGTAGTGGAGTAAAAGTAAAATATTTGCCTCTGAGATATAGTGCATACGTAAAAGTATTGGAATTGGAAATACTAAATTACAAATACAAATACCTCAGAATTGTACTCAGTAAAGTAAATGTACTTAGTTACTTTTGACCACTGGGAACAGCTGGCTCCAAATGTGAGCTGAGAGCAGAATTCTATCAGTGCATCCATTCCACATAATCCACACTAATAGAAAACATCTGCTTAAGCTGCTGCTGTATTGTAATATAAACATTAAGGCCATGAGCAAAACACATGATCTAAAACATATTTTAATTGAATTGGCGCATACATGTATGAGTGCCGGTACAGGTATGGCACTCCGGTACGGATACCGACCGGTACAGGATGCCGGTATCCAGTCATCATAGTAGCAAATTACCACTATAACACTGGGTTTACAATGGTTGTCCAAAACACATGGCAACGTTACGTAGCCCCAGGCAATTTGGGAAACCGGTTATTTCATGGATTTCAGGATGAACGGCAGAAAACACTAAATATTCTGCAACACAAAAGGTGGTGGATTCTAAAGAGAACTACAAGCAGGCAAGGCAGCATATATAAGCACACTGAAGGGCAATGACAGACATGAAATAGTAGACAAACTATAAAGGAAAACATAAAACCCATTTGAACATTTACTTAAAAAATAAAGGAACAGGGTTATCGTTATCGTCTAGTTTTAGATCTGTCTCTCTGCATGTGCCTGGAGTGAACCATGATGGTAAGAAGAAGCACATGTTTTAGGATGTACAGTTAAATAGTGGTGGAAAGTAACATTTGAGTTTCAGTAACTGATAGAATGACAGATTGACATACCCACTGAAGAAAAAAACATCCCCTCTCAAGGTCAAGTTTATTGAAGCAGTCATAGACTCATTGTGCCATCTTTTACTATTTTGAAAAAGATTTTAAAACAGTTCAACTAGCCGATCTACATCGACACATTGTGAGCTTGTAGATCAGCTATAACTTGAACTATTTTAAAATGTTTTTCAAACTTGTAAAAAATGTCAAATACGGTTAGGGATATAAGGGTGAAGGGGTGGCGCAAGATATGGCCCTATACATGCCACACCAATACATCTGTCTTGATTCTTGTTACATTATCATTATCAGCTACAATGTTGTGATTTCTTATCATTGTTATCAATGTGTGCGATGGAACATAATATCTGTAAGCAATAAATAACCGGTTGTGACTGCATTAAGTTTAAACTTTGGCTGCCTGGCATTTTAATTTCAGATGAGGGAGGATCCAAAATGAAGAGGTCTTTCACACTCAGTGATGTCTTCAACAGCTCCCTCAGCCCTAGTTTCTACCACATTAAATGGATCTCAGGTATAGGCAATCTGGAACGCCACTGTACTGGAACCTAGAGCCAGAACCCAGAACACAGGTTCCTCTAACTCAGAGAATTTACAAATGTTATATAAACTGTATAATAGAGTGCATAGAGAATAGGCTTTTAGTTGAGGTAAAAAATGAAGCAACTTTGATGGTTTGACATTTGATGCATTGTTGCAATGTTGAAGGACCCAGAGGGTCACACACAAACACTGACACCATGATCATAATTACATACCGGTATGTCAAATCTGTGTTTACTTTTGGGGTGCATGCGTTTGGTCCGACATAACAGTCATTAGTCCGACACAGTCCAACCCAAACCTAAACCTAACCTCAGTTAGGTTAGTTTTAACCTGCCATCCATGTAGGGAGCCACAGGTTAGTTTTAACCTGCTACCGGTTAGTTTTAACCTGCCACACATGTCGGGAGCCATGGGTGAGTTTTAACCCGGCCACAGGTTAGTTGTAACCGGCCACGCATGTCGGGAGCCACGGTGTTGTCGGACTGTTAGTTTATTTAACAGGGACAATACAAAAAACAATGTATCAAGTTGTAAAAACATGAAACCGTTGCATTGTATATGGGTTTGTAGCCAAGGCTAATTTGCAACCCCAGTATGTCTAACCAACGTATACGCACTTATGGTCTCTCCAGTATAACTGTTCCACCTTCTTCGAATGTGAAGAGCAGGGTTTCTCAAAGGGACCCGGGCACGACCCGGCCGAGGCCTCCCGCGCCGGAAAAACGGACGCCCTCCACGTTCCATTTTTCACCATTTTACTGGTTTCTCGAATTTACTGTAACATTATACACCAATGCATCCGTAAAGAGGGAAGAGAGCTGACCTATACAATGAGTAGAGGGATCCTCTCTTCATCACATGACACATGCATGACCAGACCCAGGAGGGAAACCGGGTCTACAGGCCCTGGAGACCCCCTGGACCTTCACGATATAGGGGCCCTCTGCATGTAGCATCAGTTCAGCCTGACGAACTAACTCCTCATCTGAGCTCGATCTGTAGCTGACACATGACATATATATGTAACTAGGGTTGATCTGTAGACGACACATGACATATATGTAACATACAGTATACTACTGTAGCAAGAAACAAGAATTATTCAGATGTAGTCTATCCGGGTTTTCAACCGTGTAACATCTGCATACATCTCTTGTCCAACACTTAACGTTCACTTTTTCTTCTCCTTCCCTGTAGATCATGAATATCTACACGACAACAACGGCTCAGTCGGTCTTCACAACGTGATCACAAACACCTCTGAAGAATTTCTGAGCAGTGAGACATTTGTAAGTGATGTCAAATTCGCTGTGTGTGTGCGTGTGTGTGTGTGTGTGTGTGTGCGCGCGTGTATAGTGTATGTTCTTCTGTCAGTGCATGTTCATGTATGTACTGTACATGTTAAGGGAAATGAATCATGTGGAAGGCAGTTGCAGTTATAAGCCGACTGTGTATTGTGATTTTGCTTGTTGTGATTCAGCAGGAATGTATTGTACGCACAGTTGCACACCCTTATTAACAGATGTGTCTTACCTCAACACAGCATAGAGTCGACGCCTATGATTACAAATTGTCTGCGGATCGTAAATATGTTGCGTTCCTCAGTAATTTCTCGAAGGTATGTGAGGCTCTTATTGACTTAATATAAAAAATTGTATAAGTTCTGCCAAATTACTAATCTGATCATTACTCTGTTGTGTCCCATTAGGAGGGGAAGCATACATATACGTGCTCGTGCCATATTTATGACATGGAGAAACAGTACGTATTCCAACTAGACAAAGCCATTTCATATTTAACCACATGAACCCGTATGTCTCTCTATATCTATAATATGTACGTCTCTAAATGTTCTGATCAATTGAAAATGGTGGACCCTGTTGTAAACAAGTGTAATGCTTTATCAGTGTGTCGTCCACAGTTGTATTGAGTTGTGCTTTCAAGTGAAATGTACCCATTCTGCAAACTTAATACTTCAATCAATCAATCAATTCCTAGCATTCCTATTCTGGTCGGCGAACATTCAGCAAAAATAGACGATCTACAAGCTCACAACGTGTCACAGTAAGATATGTGGTGTAGAGGAAAGAAATGGAGGTGGCCTTGTATAGACTCCTGGGGGACCTTTTAGCTCAGGACCCAGAAATGAAATTAGAAGTTCGCCCGGAACCCAAACTAAGCTTGGGCAAGCTTGGTGACAATAAAGGCTAATTTAATTGAATTAAGCTCACAATGCGTCGCTTCGTTGTGAGCTTGTAGATTGGCTATTTTCACTACTTCTTAAACATCTCTTTTCGAATTTATGGAATTTTGATTAGATTTTTCTTTGAGTTCTTAATGAAATTACGGACCCACAAATACGCAACCCACAAATGGGTCCCGACCCAGTGTTTGGGAACGAGTGCTGTATATGGTTTAATGTGTTACATTTCATTGGACAGCCATACCAAGAAATGCATACAAAACAATTGGTACTGGCTGTCTTTTCATTAATGGATGCAGCAACACACTTTACAATGGCAGAGTCCAGAGTTGGATTGCCACTGTGCCACGCTAGAAAGGTATTAATGCACAGATGCTGTGTACGCCACAAAATAAAAGTGACAAACATATACAAACAAAAACTAGCAAAAAGCAAGATACAGCTTGAAAAGAATGCAGAGAAATCTAAAGCTCCACTGAGAATAGACGATCTTACACACTCCTCTGAAAAGAGGCCATCTTACGAGTTCACAACGCATCCTGATGGCATGGGACAAGTTGTGACCTTTTTAGATGTGCTGTTTTTGGTGCACGACACTGGCACGCATTCTGCCCAACCAAAGTACGAATGGAGCATTAAGCTCTCAATGAATGAAAGAACGAATTTGATGCTTCTCTATAGGGACTTTCTCGCCACACTTGATGTTCCACATGAGATCCAGCGCTTCAAGTGGGCTCCCGAGGGCAATCAACTGGTAATATAGTGTGTGTGTGTGTGTGTGTGTGTGTGTGTGTGTGTGTGTGTGTGTGTGGGGGGTGGGGGGGGGGGGGGGGGTAAGTATATATTTACTTTGACTGATTATGCTGGACTTCAAGGCGTTGTGATACATGAGTCTGTCAAAGGAAACCTTTTCCAAACACTTGTCTATAGATGGAACAGTGAGGAGCGGGGCTTGGGAATCAACACTGCCGTGACTGAGGGTTCAAAGCTGGAATGTAAAAAGCCTTGTTGTCTTTTTGGTACTTGTATTCTGTTAATATCTAAGGTTAGGTTACATATTATGTTATTTTTTTTTCTTTCAATCTTTTTTTTTCTTTTTTCATTTTTGCACAAACTGATACATGACTCACATACTGTATACATACACAGACTAACCGACATACATTATACATACGTCCATAAATCATCTTCTTCTTACTACTTATTCATGTAGTCTTAGAAATCTTAAAGCCTTTGTTCTTAACATGAATGGTTCCTTAATTTGCCAAACCTCTTGATAATATTTCTGCGTATTCTACTCCCATGTATTCCACAACTGGGCCCCAAACCAAGAAGAATCCATCCATGTCTCCTTGGAGAACATGTGTGAGCCGTTCTAGTGGGAGCAGTTGTAGAACATTATTGAGCCAACTCGATACAGATGGAACAACATCCCACAGAGTTTAAACCCACATATTGTGGGTTTAAACTCCACCATGGCTGGAAGCTTACAGCATGTTCTGTCCTTCCAAACACCTGCAGCTATAGAATGTCTGTTGCTGCTGTCATTCTGCATGGTAATTCCATATGGGATCACAGCACTACATCTTTGATTTGGTTTGTTTAGGGCAGTTATGTTTTTTTGGCCAGTCAAGTCTATGGACTTTAATGTTTGTTTAGGGCAGTAAATGACATCAAGCTGATATAAATACTGCCTTTGCTGTGCCCCTCATATTAAATTCCCATTGACAATGAATGGATGATGATAAGAGCACCACTCACTTCACACAGGTGTGATTTTGTTTTACATAAAGAAGGGCTCTGCTGACCGTTTTCTTGTTGGTTTTCATTTCATAGGCATTTGTTTGGGAATATAATGTGTACATAAAAACCAGTCCTGCTACTCCGGCAGAGCAAGTCACATTCAATGGCGAATACAACCAGATCTTGAATGGCATCCCAGACTGGGTCTATGATGGTAAGTGATGACACACATATGAATCACCCCATGCCCAAACAATATATCGTTGCGCAGTGTCGCCCATAAACAAACCTCTCATCTCCATGTTTAACTTTTTGTGTTTTTAACGTAAATGATCAAGTAGGGCATGAGGTTTCCACCCAACAGAGACGATATACTGGTTTACATCTCACAGGTTTCAAAATAAACGGAATATAGAATGGAAACATTACTGCCCATGAATGGCGATATTCGGCTTCACTAGTTGAATTGAAGAAGACAGAGATACACCCCAGTGGTTTTCAAACCTTTTTCATGTCAAGGTCCATTATTTATTCAGCATTTGAGCCATGGACCACCATTTGATGACATTCAGACCCAAAACTAAAGAATATTTTGTTATCGCTGGATAAGATTTTGTCCACAATTCCATGCTGTATTGATGTTGGTATACCGTTAGGAGAGAGGCAAACGTTGATCAAAATAACACTTCCTAAATATTACTGTATATATATTTGTCTGCCAGACCCCCATCTGAAAATATGTTTTTTCAGGGACCCCCCCCCCCCCCCCCCCCTCGAAGCAAAGATTTGAGTTAAAAACGTCTGCCGTTTGAACACATTTTCATGATTTTTCAAAAATAGGAGATCCACAAAGCTTGCACTAGGTGCTTGTATATCTGTTATTTTTCAACAGCTGAAGGATCAAATAATGATTAAAAGTGGTTAAATGCTAAGGTGACACTGATGCGTTCCAGGTCCAGGTAAAAGTGCAATGCGCGGCGGGAGGGATGGCAGACGATCGTAAGGGGACAACCGAACGACGAGACGTAACTGACCTGATCTTTCTTCCTCCGATACAGAGGAGATGTTGTCTCACGGACTGTTTTGGTCACCTGGCGGGAAATACCTGGCCTACGCCCAGTTCAACGATACGCAGGTCCACGCCATCGAATACAGCTGGTACGGAGCGGACCAGTACCCTGACACCGTCCTGCTGCCATACCCCAAGGTACCTCTCCCATACCTGCGCGGTGCGCGACATGAAAGTGGTTTTTGTTTATGGTGTTATTTAACACAAACGGCAAAATCCAGTAAAACACCGTTGTACTGAGAAGTATAGAGCGTGGGAGTACACAGCAGCTGCATGTCTCACAGTGCAGTGACATTCTGTGATTATTTGCCATAATCATAATGGCATAATCAACGAGACTGAGCATTGGGGGGTGCCGTCAGCTAGGTCAGGAGGTAACGGGTGCACGGCCAAAAAAGTTTGGGGACCGCTGATCTATAGCAATGATTACTATCAGAATATAATGATTTTTTTTTTTTTTTTAACAATATAATTATTGCATTTTTTTTTGTACAAACAGACAATACAACAAACGAAACAATACACAATACAGACAATACAATTACCCAAAATGAAAAACAAACAAAACAAAACAGAATATAATGATTTAACCTTTTGTGTTGTTGTGTTTTTACCCAAAGATATCACTTATACCCTACCTTCAAGTTCAAGCAGTACGTACAAAATTATTTGCAGTTGGACAGTCATTTGGGATACATACAGTATGGGTTGACATGCTGTTTTATTTGATCATTCAGGCAGGTACTCCCAATCCTACAGTCAAACTGTTTGTAGTGGAGACCGCCAACACCACGAACATCTCTGAAGTGGTCATTCCATCAGAGTTCGGCTCAGGGTAAGAAATTAACCTCAACGTCCCTCCCTGCTGTTACATTGCAGTACACACGTCAGACATGTGCATTCTTTCCTCTCAGCGACCACTATCTGTGCACGGTTACTTGGGTGACAGAGGAGCGCATGGCCGTCCAATGGATGAAGAGGAAACAGACTGAACTCCTTGTTCAGTTCTATAAGCTCAGTGGAAACCACTGGAATGCAGATGAGGTACACAGTCATCAGTCTGTCTGTTTACAATGCATTTAAACTATATCCATAAGCCATAATCCATTGCTCGGCTTCAGTTAGTCCAAAATGCTGAGACATGTCTCCTAACAGGAACTCGCAGGCGTGACCACATTACTCCCATTCTGCCTTCACTCCACTGGCTCCCGGTTTGCTTCGGAATTTAATTTCATATTTTACCGTTTCGTTTTTAAATCACTGAATGGTTTGGCACCTGAGCATCTCCCTGAACTTATTGAGGCGTATACTACCCAGAGGCCAGTTCAAGGTCAAGGTCACAAAGAAGATCCACCTAAAGACCAGAGGCGACCGAGCCTTTTCTGTCGCATAGCGGCGTAGCCCGTAGCACGTTGAGGAATGCGCTCCCCTCCCACGTCAAACTGGTGTGGGAGGGGACCATCTTGCCTGACCCACCTTTATACCTTGGCTTTTAACCCTGCTTGAGAGTTTTTGTGGTCTATGTTTTGTTTCATTGTCTGCTGACGCTGCTGTGTCTTGTATTTTTCAGTGTTTGTTGTGATTTTTACTATGTGTTCTTGCTGTTGCTTTTCTGTGTTTTAGCTAGGGTATTTAGTTTTATTTTCTATGCAGCACTTTGTTAACGTTGCGTTGTACAAATGTGCTACATAAATAAAGTGGGTTGTGATCTATCCATCCATTATGGTTATTATCACACATTAACTGTAACGTTACACACTGTTCCAGAGTCTGAAACTGACCAGTCGCACAGGTTGGATTGGACGGGTATGTTAAACACAACACACGGCTCACACCGTCGTGACAATTACCTTTAGCATTCCAATAATTATGCTGGCTTCCATCATACCAATTACAAACATTTGTAGTGCTTATGTGACTAGGTACACTAAATGTACATGTGTACAGTGTAATCACTATTACATGCAGTAGTAGGCTACTGTATAGTGCATACAATCATTTGTACAGTATATCTTAAACAACACAAGACAAATGCATCATAATAATGATACATTTACTTGTCAGCATCGACCGCCGGCACCAGTGTTTTCAGCAGATAAGAGCAGTTATTACGTGTTGACGAGTGACACCGATGGCTATAAACACATTCATCATGTGGTTGGGGTAAGTATTGTACCTGTACATGTTACACCGTACACACACACACACACACACACACACTTCACAAAAACACATGCATTGTAAGTCTGACTGTAGAATAGATTTTGCACCAACCCATTAAGACCTGAGACCATTGTAGAGTAATTTGTGACACACACACACACACACACACCTCCATCCATCTATCCACACCCGCCCATAATCCGTCAAGTTGCAGTAAAGCATATGGGTGGGATATTTTGAACAAGGCTAAAACTGAGACGTCCTATGTTAAAACTAATGACGCCGGGACATCTCTCACATACACATTTACATCCATATTTGGGATAATGGACTATGAGGCCCGGTCGTTATCTCAGGTGCTGTCTGGAGACCGCCATGCCATACCATACCACACACCACAACACCCGCTCGTCATCCATCAGTTACCGCGGAGCACATGAGCGCATGTGTTCTAAGAACCCAAACTGCACATACACACACGCATACCTGCACACACACAGACATACTCATAAGATGAGGTCATAAGAGGCCTCTTCACTAAGACATATAGGGTAATAACTATTTGTGAACACACTCATACGTAGACTTCTATGCTATATAATGAGAAGACAAGGAAGCAGAGGGCAGTGCATCTTCGGAGTACTCATTGCGTTTGTCTTACCCGGTCTTTTTCCTACCCTTCCTGTAAATCTTGTTAAATCTCATCTTTGTAATAAATCAACTCCATGTTAAACTTTTGAGGCCTGTCCGAATGCTTCATTTACCGACGACCATGTTCTGACCAGATCCAGGGAGATACTTCACCATGTTCTACAAATGTCTACAAACAGTTTCTGATAAAAATCTAACAAAAAAACATAACAAAAAACAATATGTTTCTATGTGGTTCAGTGGTGCACAAACCCTTTCATGTCAAGGACCCCAAAATTATATGTAATTAGTAGCAGATCTACAAGCTCATATGTGCAGCGCAGCTCATAGTAGTGGAATAGAAGTAAAGTATTGAAACACTCAATTACCTCTAAATTGTACTTAACCCATTTTGGGCGGGAACCCCTTTTGGTGTTCGCATTATGTTATGCTATAGCAATGAAAAATAGCAGATCTACAAGCTCATAGCGCGCCACCGAGTGGCACGCTACGAGCTTGTAGGTCTGCTATTTTGAAAAATCGAAGAACGACTGACATAGAAACATAGCTTTTTCAGAAAACTGTCAGGACGTATAGAAGACATTTTTAGAATACTTGTGCTTAATAGTTGCTTTCCACTACTGCTCAAATTTACAGGGCAAAATGAAAGCCATCACCACAGGCCCCTGGGAGGTGGAGGAGATTCTGAAAGTGACTGCAGACAGCGTGTGAGTTGGACCCAGCGGGCATGTCTATCATCTATCATCTCAAATGCAAGCCTTCCTTTGAATGGCATACATATCTTTCTTTCTTTCTACCGTTAATGTGTTAACGGTCAATCTGCCACTGCTCCGCAGGTATTTTTCAAGTAACCAGGAGGGTGGCAGACCAGGGGGAAGGAATGTCTACAGGTATACAGTCTATGGAAGGAATGAACGAAGTCAACGAACAAACAAACGAATGAATGAAATTGAATAAATGAATGAATGCCATTTTTATTTCTGCGTCATGCCACTATTTTGGCATGGGATTACCATATCTGTGCGGTCTCTGTTGTGCTGTTATATTGGAATTTCATTGAACTCGTTAAAAGCAGGAAAGCATTTGTGTGTTATTCTAGATTTCGGAAAGTTTGAGAACCACTGATATAGCAACATACGGTTTTTTTAGAAGGCATTTTGTATAATCGGTATCAGGTCTTAATGGTTTAAATCCCAGTTTTTCCACTTCAACTCTGTGCACTCTCTCTCTCTCTGTGTGTGTGTGTGTGTGTGTGCGCTCACACAGGTGGTACAATGGTCGGGGATCCAAATGTCTGACATGTGGATTTGAGATCTGCCTGTACAACTCAGCGCTGTTCAGCCACAACGCTTCGTTCTATGGTGCAGGCTGTAACGGTCTGTCTCACACACACACAAGATTCAAGACTTTGAATCTCACACACACACACACACACACACACACACACACACACACACACACACACACACACACACACACACACACACACACACACACACACACACACACACACACACACACACACACCCTCTTGAACACATCTAACATGAGCAGCGGTGGAGAAAGTACGTTTTACTTAAGTAAAAGTACCAATACTGCAATGTAGAAATACACCGTTAAGTGAAAGTATATGGAATTCAAAATGTACTTGGGTAAAAGTACAACCATCATAATGTACTAAAAGTACCAAAATTATACTCATTATGCAGAATGTCTCATTTCAAATCTTCCAATGTATAAAAGATCTTGTGAGAATAGCAGTGGTTAATGTTTTGTAATAATAATTGAAATCTACAAAATTAACTAATAGTAACTAAGGATTCCAAATAAGAGTAAAAGTACAATGTTTGCCTCTGAGAAGTAGTGGAGTAGAAGTAAAAGTACTGGAGATTTGGAAATGAAACGCTTGTATTCGTGACCTTCTTTCGGTCATGACCCACACTTCAGGACCATAGGTGAGAGTAGGAACGAAGATTGCTCGGTAATTATGAGCAGCGCAGAAGTGCCATTAATGACTGTAAAGCACGACACTTGAGCGTTACATCATGCTCGTTTAAGCATGACTAATAATGTACTGTATGTTGTAGGCCTTACTCTCTCTCCCCCCCCTTGCTAAATTTGTATCTCTTGCATTCAAAGGTCCAGCCATTCCTCGCTTCTATCTCTATGACAACAGAGGGGAAGAAGGTAGACATGCAATCTGTTATTCTGTTATTCTGAATCTGCTACTATTTGATGCTTTTGTATCATGCTGTCAGTATGATCATGCAGGGTGTTAGTTTTAACCCATTCTGACCTGAGATCAGATTCATACGAGGTTTCCACTGGACACACACTGGTCTGATGAACCCATTCTGACCTGAGATCAGATTCTAAAAATGTCAGTCGTTCTTCGAATTTTTCAAAAATAGCAGACCTACAAGCTCGTATCGCGCCACTCGGTGGCGCGATATGAGCTTGTAGATCTGCTATTTTTCAATAGGTAAAGCATAACATGATGCTAACACCAAAATGGGTGCCCGGTCAGAATGGGTTAATACGAAAAAACACAAAAAGTTAGAATATGGAGATATGAGTTCATGGCTGACAACGTTATGGTATTGTGTTCTCCACTTTCACAGTTGTAGAGATGAGAGTTCTGGAGCACAACAAAGAGTTTGGAAGTCGAATATCCGAGATCCACATGCCCACCATGCGTCAAGGCACCATTCAGATTGGAGATTTAAGTAAGTGCATTAGGCCATCAAATAATCTGAATGAATCTCAAACCATTAAGACCTGAGACCATATTTTACAAATGTCTTCTAAATCATGATGAACCTATGTTTCTATGTCAGTGCCGTGGTTCTCAAACTATTTTGTGGACAGAACCCCCAGAATTATATGCAGACCTTTTGCTGTGAAAGAATATATATTCAAAGATTTGTGCCACGTTTAAGATTTTTTTTAAATAGCAGATCTACAAGCTTCGATCCTAGTGGATTTTCGTCAGGTCAGTATGACGAAGATCGAAACGTTGTTTTTTCAATAAAGTAATCCTTTACCAAAAGAATGGTGTGTGGGCCCTAGCTCCTTCCATGATTGCTTTATTGGCCCTGCACCCACTGTCGAGGAGGTGTGTGTAAATAGGTATAGATGGTTAAAAGCTAAGGTGACACAGATGCGTTCCAGGCGTTAATCTTGAAGCATGTCTTTATATTTATATTTCATAATCTCTCCCCAGAGCTGTGGTACCAGATGACTTTGCCTCCTGGCTTTGAAGAATCTAAGAAGTATCCGCTGCTCGTGGACGTGTAAGATCCTCATCATCACGTTTATTTGTTTATTTGGATCCCCATTAGCTACTACCTTAGTAGAAGCTACTCTTGGTAGTTTATACTTATTTTTTATGTGTGGACCTGGGGTCCACACATAAAATACATTACATCATTATGAAATACATTTGACAAGACTGTAAGAAAAACAGTTAAAAAAAATACGTGACGACGCAACACTGATACAACAGTGACTACAGCAGTTTCCAAATCGCATACAATATCAGCTGGACAGTGTGTTTCATGAAGTAAAACATTTGAACCCAAAACTACGACTAAAATGTAAGCGTCGTTGCTGTCGGGAGGAAACCCACTCCCCACACCCAGCGTGTTTTTCGGATTTCTAGCGGCGTTTCTCTATCGGTTTTCAGAAAAACGTGTCCAGTGCAACCACCATAACTCAATTTTTGGGGGTTTTAATTTATTTTTTTGCATAAATCAGTGCTATTGAACAACCTTTAAGTCTGTGTTGGTTAAAAAAAAATTAAACCAATGAAAAGTAATACGAATAATAGTAATAAAAGTAAAAGTAATAGTTAAAATAGCCAATCTACAAGCTGTGAGCTTGTAGATTGGCTATTTTAAATATTCAAAAATGTTTTTCAAAATAGTAAAAAAAAAAGGCAAAGTAGTTTAGGGTTAAGGGGATAAGGGGTTTAGCATAGAGGCAGCGGTTGAGCATAGCTCCTATTCTTTTGTACTTTTTTGCGATTGTTATTACTCTAAGAAAACAAACCCTTGTAATGTACACGCAAATGTGCTTGCAAAAAATAAAGCGATTGTGATCTTCCAGATACGCCGGTCCTGCCAGCCAGACGGTACACTTCGAGTACCGTACAGATTGGTCGTCTTACCTGGCCAGCACAGAGAAAATCGTTGTTGCCAGGTTCGATGGAAGAGGGTCCGGTTACCAGGGCGACCATATAATGCACGCCATCTATAAGCGCCTGGGCACCTATGAAGTGGAAGATCAGATAACAGCCGTCCGGTGAGCAGTGGTGGAAAAAGTATACTCAAACTTAAGTAAAAGTATCATTATTGCAATGTAGAATTACTCTGTTACACGTAAAGGGTCCAGAAATTCAAAATGTACTTGAGTAAAAGTACTGGCCGCAATCATCATGCAGAATGTCCCATTTCATGTTAAAAATCTTTAGCAGATCTTTAGCAGATCTACAAGCTCACAATGCGTCGCGATGAGACGCGATGAGACACAATGCGTCGCGATGAGACGCATTGTGAGCTTGTTAATTGGCTATTTTCAAATGGGAAAAATGTATAATAATAATCAAAACCTACAGTAAGCTAAGTAACTAGTTTTCAAATAAATATAGTGTAGTAAAAGTATAATATTTGGATCCGAAATGTAGTGGAGTATAAGTAAAAGTATTGGGAAATGGGAAATACTGTACTTAAGTAAATGTACTTCGTTACGTTCCACCACTGCCAGTGAGGAATGGGAGAAGCAGATTTTAGTACAAGTCAACACTTCAAGCAAACAGCATTGACCTGAAGTGGTTGCACGGCCCTCACATGGCCAGATAATTGGCCCGACTTTGACCCGTTTAATGCTGTTTACTGTAAGGTAGTGGTTCTCAGTCTTCTCAGGCTGTGACCGCCCCGAAATAATCATATTGGAACATTAGTAAAGGTGATAAAACAGTGGGACGTCATCATGAGTGCTGAACCTTACCGCAGTGTCTCGTTGACGACAGACAGAGTCACTGAGTGTGTGTGTGTGTGTGTGTGTGTGTGTGTGTGTGTGTGTGTGTGTGTGGGGGGGGGGGGGGGGGGGACATTAAATGTTGCTGCTTATCTTGAATGCTGCCCCGGTACAGTGGTGGAAAGTAACTTAGTACATTTACCTAAGTTAAGTACTGTACTCGAGTACAATTTTGAGGTATTTGTACTTCAGCCCTACAGTATACATTTCAGCCATTTTTAAATAGCCAATCTAAAAGCTCACAATGCGTCACAATCTGCCATTTTCAAATTATGTTTTATATATGTGAAAACTTGAAACGAGACATTCTGCATGGTGAGTACTTTCTACTTTTGGTACTTAAGTACATTTTGATGACAATACTTCGGGACTTTTACTTAGTTCTATATATGCAGTATTAACAACCTCCCCTCCCCTCTGTTTCAGTGAATTCATCAAAATGGGCTTCATTGATGAGGACAGAATTGCAATGTGGGGTTGGGTAAGTTCCTTAAAAACATTAAAAATGTATTTGTTGCAAATTGTTGGAATCACATTGTTGTAATTATTACACTGTTGAACAATCGTAACCTTGGCGTCCCTAGTTTGGGCATCTCGTTATGGCATCTCTAAAATGTTGCCAAGGGAACACAGATGCAAATTAGCTATACAGAAAACTCTGGCCAGAGCAAACATTTAAAACATTTCCTGAAAATTCTGAAAAATGTGGGAAACATTTTCCAAAAAAAATGGATGATCTACAAGCTCACAACGTGTCACAGTGCGTTGTGAGCTGGTCTATTTTCAACTAAGTATAAAATAGGACTGAAGTGGTTTAGCAATGTGGGATTTATCTCCACAGTCCTACGGAGGCTATGTAACATCTATGGTGCTGGGATCTGGAAGTGGACTGTTCAAATGTGGGATAGCAGTTGCTCCCGTCGCTAACTGGGAATATTATGGTAAGCTTCATCTTCATCTTTGTGTATTTATTTTCATTAATGACACGTAGTTTGCAATCTAGTTGAGTCAGATACACTATTTACACTGACGTGCACCACATTCACTGTTGTTCCTCTTGATGTCGGCGTCCCTGAAGCTGGGTATGCGCTTGTTTGCTCCTTAGAGTATATATGAATGGAGACGGCACCCAGGGGAAACCCTGAGGTGAAATGGACATAGTGGCCGAATTTGGTATGGCAGCGCTGGGCCAAACTCATGAACACGCTGGTCCGTTGACTATCATTGTGCGCGTTCACGATGACACGTGAATGCCGTTTCATACGTGAACGCCGCTGTTTCATACGTGAACGCGTGCAATGATAGTCAATGGCCAGCGCGTTCATGTGTTTGGGGCAAATCCATCCCAGAATGCACTCTGTTCCTGAGTGAAATCGCCTCATGCGCTTTTGAGCAACTTAATGCAAGTGGATGGGAGGAGATAACCGGTGCCGTCTCTATTCATATATACTCTATGGTTTGCTCCCACCTCCACCCCAACACTGTATCTATCTCCCTGCTATTAAACGGTTGTCTAAAGTGCTGAGCAGGAGGTGATATAGCCTGTAGTTGTCTTATGCGTTCTACTCATCTACTCATAAGTTATTTGACAATTTATCATAGATCACTGCAATTATTAAGTAACATTCTCTTTGAGTCTCCTATAGACTCCTACTGAATTGGTTCAGGTTTCATACTGATATTATTGGTTCAGGAATGCAACAAAAACTAAAATAAATCTCAAGGCTTCATGGAGTGTGTAATTGATAGAAAATTACTTTGTTTGTTTAATGTTATTGTATGTTCCAGATTCCATCTGGACAGAGCGGTACATGGAGCAACCTTCTGAAAACCCAAACTATAAAGTAAGTACTACACTGTGATAAACCAGATCCAAGTCAACTTCAGAGTTTTTCAGATTCTTCCCATTGCTTATTTGCTTCTGGCACTGATCACGTTACAGAATTAACTGATCACGTAGGTTACAGAATAAAAAAACAAATACCTCACTTGACGTCCCAGCCTATGTCTCTATGGGAAAAGGCCTCAATTGTATACGAAACATGACAGCAGAAAACACGGCGTCCTGTGTAAGATAAATGTCTTATTTCAATTTAAATGGAGATAAAACACCCGATTTACACATTGTGGTACAATGTTGTTTTGTACTGAAAATAGCAGACCTACCGTATAAGCTTGTTTGTCTGCTATTTTTGGTGTACATTTAAGCATTAGAATATTGCGGAGAACAATCACAGCGGTCTGAATTACCCTTTAGCATTGACCACTGTTTCTGAACAAAGAACACATTCTTCATATTTTTCAGAACAGCACAGTTACTGCCTTGGCCAAGAATTTCCATAATGTCAAATATCTTTTGGTTCATGGAACAGCAGACGGTAAGACAATAACTTTCTCAAATGATTCCAAATGGTTCTTGCATTCTGCATTTTAAATACAGATATATATATATAAGTATTTGTACCGTATAAATCACATTAGTATTGTTATTAACTGATTTATTGATTGATAAACTCTCAGATCAATTTATGTCAATGTATCAATAACAAAACCGTAAACCGCTCAAAATGCTTCAAATGCAACACTGGGCAGATGACAAAGCACATTTCTTTGTCATCCGTTTGTTTTTCTATTTATTTTAACCACTACACTAACATTCCTTTCCTTTTCTGGGTGGAACATTCGGCAAAAATAGCAGAGTAGTAGATTAGTAGTGGTAGTAGTTTACTAAGAGGGTTTAAGTGGTTATGTGTGATGTAAAGTATAATGCAAAGCCTGAAACTGGCCTGCTGATGCTTGTAGGGCTGCCTCCCCGTTTTTACTATCCCGTTTCGGAGGGAGGGGCCCTAGTTACAGTTAGTTAGACCATAGACCATTTTATGGTTGTATCGAGAATGAAAACATTCTCTGGTAAAGGAGTTAGTGTACATTCCCCATAATAGCCTATATGTTATGATGCAGAGAGAGTTGAACCCATAGGCCATATGCAGAGTCACAGCAAACAAGGTCAGATTTCAAAAGTATTTAATGAAGAAATGAGGCAAAATCTTACACTGGAGCAGAACGCAGGAAATCAGGAATACATCTCATACTTTAGTAGAATCAGGAAATGTCGGCATGACAGGATCGGCAACAACAGAACTGACAAAGGTGTCTTGCAATGAGTCCAGTTATATAGGGGGCAGGCTGATTGTAGGAGTGTTCACAGGTGGGATGACGAGGGAGTTGGAGACAGGTGAGTGAATGGGACTGCAGTGTGGAATGGAAAGTGGGAGTGGCCAGGGCTGACATGGTCTGTGGAGAGACAGACCCTAACACTATACTATAGCCAATATAATGTTTTAGTTATTAATAACTTAATATGCTACTGCCTGTATTCTTTTTGGACAAATATAAAAAGATACTGCTATTATTATTTAATAGTTAGATAAATTAAAAGTTTCAAACACCAAAGTAGTAGTAGTTGTTGTTGTGAATTAGAAAACTGGACATTTGGACTGAATGTTTCCTTTATCCTCGTGTTGGGCTTCTGTTTTCGCCGAAGTTTTTATTTGTGTCGTTTCTCGTTTCTTTCAACACGTTGTGCTTCACGAGTTCACCTTCCACAGCCGTCTGCCTTGACTTCTGTGTGCGCTGACTGCAGCGGGCACGGCTAGCCCCTCCCCTCACTGTACTGGTGGCGAAACTGGGTAGTAAAAACGGGGACACTGTCTGGAACAGTTTGACAAGAAGAACTCAGGGTTATGAACACTAAAACGAACACTCAGTGTTTGTTTCTTCCTAATAAAGCTGTCCTTTTTCTATGTTCTCTCCCCCCACAGTGCACACATGTAAACCGTCTTTGAGTACTTATGAAAAGCGCTATTAAAAAAACCCCAGATATTATTCTTATTCTTATTATAGTTATTATGTGTGCACTTGGCAACCAAAGACTGTAAAAATTGAATGGTTCATATTCTATCGCTCTGAGACAAGTCAAGTGGAACAGCCTGAGCAGAGGCTGCTGCCCTGCCCCGATAAAGAATTTCTCATTTAACGGCCATGCATCCAAAAACAACAGGGATAATAATACATGCCAAAGTACTCCATTCAATTTAGAAGGAGTGAGCTGACACGGAATCATCAGCGTTTTCCTCAAGGACACTGTGACCTATTTAGTCCACACGAAGTGTTGCATGGATGATGTGCCAGTGGTGGAAAGTAACTAAGTACATTCACTTAAGTACTGTACTTAAGTACAATGTTTAGGTATTTGTACTTTACACGAGTATTTCCAATTTCCAATACGTTTACTTCTACTCCACTATGATCTCGGATGCAAATATTGTACTTACTTACTCCACTACATTTATTTGAAAACTTTAGTTACTTATTATTACAAAACATACATTAACCACTTCAACCCTATATATATTTCGGCCATTTGAAAATAGCCAATCTACAAGCTCACAATGCGTCGCAATTTAAGTAAAACATTTGAGTACTTTTTCCACCGCTGATGATGTCATCCGACTCTTTGTTGATGTGACTTTGTTTTGTTTCTGTGTGTTCTACTTATTGCAGACAATGTTCATTTCCAGCAGTCGGCTCAAATCTCCAAAGCCCTGGTTGAGCAACAAGTTGATTTTGAAGCCATGGTGAGTGTCCTGACTCCTGAGCACCTAGCTCACACAATGTTGTGAGCTTGTACATTGCCAATTTTGGGTAATGAGATTTGGCATAGGGAACCCTAACCCTAACCTCCCCCGGGGCAGACACCTAAACCTAACCACCCACCCTCTCCCGACCCCCAGCGCACCTCGGACCAATGCTCATTCGGAGCAATGGTCCGTCGGATCATAGGGTGCTTCCCTTGGCATAGAGGGGGGGGAAAGAGTGGACCAAGTGCAAAGATTACTTTTTATATTAATCAAAAAAATAATCGTATAATAATAGATTGGTAAGCACAGCTAAGCCTTGCCATCATTGACTCCCCATTGTAACACTAGCCATTGGGGGCTAGTGTTGTCAGCGGTGATCAGCAGCATTAGCTCATACCCCTTAGCTCTCGTCAGAAACTGTTACATGTCTGGAGCGATGCGAGACAAATGATTTACGATCATCGGGATGCGCAATGGCTAACCATGGACAGCGCTCGAAGTTTTAGAGATACAGGGCTTTGAAAATCTTGCTTTTAATGGATTTAAATTGAGCCTGGATGATAAAAAAAAATCCCATAGCTGGTGCTCCATATCAACCGGAGCAATGCTAAAAGGTAAAGTGACGGTCGGCACTTTCATATATTATGACTATTATGGAACATGTACGTGGTGGCACCTGCCGTACCCTAGCCTAGGGAGTACGATTATAATCGTGGATAGCAGAGAAAGAATTAACCACTTACGCCCTATTTTACACTTTTACGTTGTACAAGAGCGTTGTGTAAAAATAGGGGGAAAAAAGTCACTGACAAGAAGCATTGTGAACTTTGTAGATTTTGTTTTTGAAAATAGTTTTGATGAAATCGATTTGTTTGATTCACCCCTATAAATAACTGACGCAATACAAAACATGGAAACATAAATGAATAATACATAATCGGTGGCGGTGCTGGTTTGAATTTTGGAATGAGACAATTAAATGTGTTCTCTGTTTCTCCAGTGGTACACAGACTTGGCTCACGACCTCGATGGGGCCAATAAGCACCTCTACACCCACATGAGTCGCTTCCTGCTGCAGTGCTTTGCTTGAGGCCCACTGGACTGAGAGTTATACTGAGGAGTCTGAGATCAACACTTTGGACACATGCAGATGACATACATCCAAGTGTTGATTTTGACATTTTGATTTGGTCCCAAACCACACCAATGGGTCACCATGCAACTCCAGCCTCCTGAGTAGACACATGTACCCATGTAGACGCATGTAGTTGCATGGAACCATTGAATTGAACCAATTGAATCACTTGGGCCAATATGCGCCACCATGCGCCGACATGCAACAGGACATTCTGGACATATCACACCACTGGAACGAACGCTAAAACCGTCTTGACCCATTCCTGTGGTTTGGGCTTTAGTCATAAATACAATTCTGTTGAGCTTTATTTATATTTTAGTCATCCAAAATGTTTTACTTTTAGTCTAGTTTTAGCCGACTAAATATGATATGATTTCAGTCGACTAAAATTAATTTTGGCCATGCCTTGATGGCGTCGTAATGGCCGATTTCACACTTGGTTGCATGCTGAAAATAGCCGATCTACAAGCTCACAATGCGTCTACATATTGTGCGCTTGTAGATCTGCTATTTTCAGAGCGCAAACAAAAGTAAAATGATCTCTTCTCTACTAGTCCCTCCCTAACATTTTAGTCTAGTTTTTATTGGTTGACGAAACTGTCAGTATATTTAGCCATAGTTTTAGTCATCATGGCTTAGTTTTTAATTCGTTTTAATTTAGTTTGTCAGTGAAAAAGGTAGTCGACTAACATTATTCGTCATATTCGTCGATGAAATCAACACTGCTACATCCTTATGATTGTAAAGAGGTTGTCAGTGGTGGATCCTCAACCTAATGTCTGATCTATATAGATACATAATATTATATACAGTACATACATAGCCTGGTTCCAAGGAGTTTGTGGAAGTTTTTCTCTATGGAGCATAACATGGGGTCATCTTAAAATCATCTCATAAGAATTGTGATCCAAAAATAAACAAACTGTCTCAAATTGTCAGGGAGGTGTCTCTGTATCGCAGGGGTGGGCAACTTTGAAGATGGAGAGTTCCACACTGCATATACTGTCGTATCAAATATAGCAGAACTAGCAGAACTAGCAAAAACAACGCGTTTTGAGCTTGTAGATCTGCAATTTTTTGCTATATTTGAATTGTAATCCATATTATTATTATAATTTTGCTATTATTATATTATTATTATTAGTTATAGGTTACTTATGTTAACTTTATGAACCTAATGCAAATACATTGGACATAAAAAAGACAATCAACTAATATCATTCAACTAATAATAAACTAGACTAAAAGTAATTAAAGAGGGTCATATTTGCATGTTTGAATTGTAACAGCTGAAATAAATAATATAAGGTATCAATATTCAGATATTAACCTGCTGGCCACATTTAGCGAAGGTGGGCTCGCATGTGGCCCCCGGGCCGCCAGTTGCTCATATATGCTGTATCTTATAGGACAGTCAGTCAGTCATATTTGATACAGTCCGTTTCCAGCGAAAATGTAAAATGCAGCAATAACATTAGCAGTGAAACCGAGTGAAGCCGCCGGGTTCATGATTTGTTTATTTTTCAAACACATGCAGTTCTTATATGAGGCGATCTAAGATCCCCCTATGATGGGGATTATAGTACAAATAAAAAGTACACGAACCGGTGCCCTCTAGCGATATTTACGTCAGACTTCGGTGCTCTATACTTAGACGTGTGCTGGTGTCTTGCGCCGAAAATACTGTAAATCAGGATTAAGAAATTAATCCATCTGACATTAAATGTCAGATGGATTAATTAAAAACAAAATCCCTTTTTGTCAGTCTGACAAAAGACAAAAGGGATTTTGTTTCAAGAGGAAGGATCCAGTGGAGAGAGTGCATTATCAGGGCAACTAATGTTTACTGTTAACGTTATTCATATTTATGTGGCTAGAGATTGTTTTTTTCTTTCTTTTTCTTTTAGGTAGGCTATAGTATTGCTAGCAAAGGAAAGTAATGTGCTAGTGAATTAATAACTTTAATTTGATTTGTTTAATTTAGACCAGTTTAGTTATACACAAGTATTGATGAACATATTGAGTTCACTTACTGTGTACTGTATGCCGTACGGTTGTGCCTTATTACTTTGGAAATGTCTATTGGACTGACTTTGGGGTTTTCTGTGTATGGGATATTTTGTACAATAATGGAGCTTTCAAATTGAGACTTATTTTTGTTATGTGATTATTTCAATAAAGAATTTATAAAATAACGCATTTGACTTCATCATAAAGTTTAAATTACATAATGTGTCTTTTGCAAGTAAACAATAAAAATACATTCATAATTACTGTATAATACAGCTCTGGGAAAAATGAAGAGACCACCATGATTGATTTCATCACTTAAACCCTAAACTTAGTTGACTGGATTCCCATACTATACTAGGCCTGGCCTGTTTTTATTCATGATACATTCATTATTTTCGTGAGCTTTTAGATCAGCTATTTTTGCCACATAGGGTACACACCATTCTACTTAACCATGGACACATCGTCCCTATTCTCAGTGGTGGAAAAAGTACATAAGTAAGTAAAATTACTGCAATGTCAATATGCAGAATGCCTCATGTCAAGTTTTCAAATGTATAAAAATCATAAAATCATTTGAAAATAGCATATCTACAAGCTCACAATACGCCGCATACAATACGCCGCATCGCAACACATTCTGATAAAAAAAAATGTTTTACTCAAACACAATTTAACCAGGGAACATGATCATTTTGCAGTGGTCTCCTAATTTTATTCCAGAGATGTACTGTATTTCTTTAAAGATATTTAAGAGCGTTCATTTTAGACAAATCTGGTAGCCTCGTTGTCTTTTGGAACATTGAAAATGTCTGATGCCATTTTGCTGCGAGTTTCGGGGCAGATACATATAACTACAGTACAAATAGTGTTTAGAGAAGTTGGCCAACACATATATACCAGTAAAATATCAAATTTACTTTAGTTCAATTGAAAAGGTTACACAGTATGACTTTTGTGGAAAATTCCATTATGGAAAGTTGGTTTGAACTCTATAGTGCCAGCAACTTTGACTTGACCACTCAGTGATCCATCCCTAACAAACAAAAGAGTTGACCTTCGCTGAAGTAAAAAAAAAAAGAAGAAGAAAAGGGTCAATCTTTCCCATTCATGAGTTTGCAAAATAGAGCGATACTGACTCACGTCATAGTTATTATTACAACATATCCCCATCCTGATGACAGTAGCAGCACATTATAGCCGGTGTTGCATTATATTTGACAGGATGGGGCCGTTGTTTGATCTCGACACCTAAGTGACAGCTGGCATCACGCATGGATGGCGCCAAGCTTCCCCTTTCTGGTTGTTGATCTGGACGACGCCGAGGGATGGTGGGCCGTGTGCCTAATGGGTTGAGAGTAACGGAGAAACCCTCCTCTTCCATCCAAAGCCTGGTTTATGCTACGTCGTACGACGACGTATAACTCTGGCTTAAGGTGTATATATAAACCCGCTGGCCAGGACAGGGAAAACAAAAGACAGATACCCTGTCTAGAGACAAGAGGAACTTACAGCTTTCTCATAAAAAAACCCCCCCAACTCCAATAGGACAAGGTGAGTAGATTTCAGTCAGAGAGGTAGAGTTGAAAAGGGTCAATCCATCGCTGCATTGACTATTTTCTAAATAATTCATTTGATTCTAAAAACTTTTTTTTTTTTTTGGTGGAGGGGGAAGTGGCGGGGAACTGACTGCATGTATGTGTTGTTAATTGTGTGTACCTGTGTGTGTGATCCTCTGGACAGCTGCAAAATGACCATGAAAGGCATCTACTCCCTGGCGGTGGTTCTTGTGTTGCTGGTGATTGCCCAGGGTAGCTGGCAGCTTCCTGTACTGGAGACGGACAGCAGTTCAAGGTACGCTCAAAGGCTACAGAGACCCGGCAACAAATGACATGGTGGCCGTGATGACATTGTGACATACTGTATGCCTGGTGGTCACTGGTCGGTGGTGGAAAAAAGTACTCACATTCTTGACTTAAGTTAAAGTATCAATACTGCAACTACTCCGTTACAAGTAAAAAATTCAAAATATACTTGAGTGAAGGTACGAAAGTATTAGCATCGAAATGTACTTGAAGTACCAAAAGTAGAAAGTAATTATTATGCACAATGTGCCATGTCAAGTTTTCAAATCTTATGAAAATAGCCGATCTACATGGGTCATGTGAGCTTATAGACCGGCTATTTTCAAATGGCCGTATAGGGCTGAAGAGGTTAATGTATGTTTTATAATGATAATCCAAATCCACAAAGTAACTAGTAAAGTTATCAAATAAATGTAGTGGAGTAAAAGTACAATATTTGCCTCTGAGATGTAGTGGAGTTGAAGTAAGAAATTGGAAATACTGAAGTTGAAGTTGAGTCAGTTAGTTATCTCTTCTATTTAAACGTGCCATGAGCTATTGGCATTTGGCAGTGATGTGCTGGGTGGGTCATAGACATGAACTATATATATAGTCTTGAGTCCATTGCTGGGATTATACCACAGTTTCAGCAAGATAATAGGTAAGGTAGACCCAGTGTTGTAAAGTAACTAAGTACAAGTACTGTACAATTTTGAGGTATTTGTACTTTACTTGAGCATTTCCAATTTCCAATACTTTTACTTCTACTCCATTACATTTCAGAGCAAATATTGTACTACATTTATTTGAAAACTTTTAATAGTTACTAGTTACTAGTTACTTTGATTATTTTGACAAAACATACATTAAACACTTCAGCCCTATATATTTCGGCCATTTAAAAAATAGCTGATCCACAAGAGATGATCAAAGTTTCATCTTATTTTATTAAAGTAAGTCATATCTTACCATGTTAAATAAATATACGTTGTGTATGGTAACTATAGGTGTACATTTACCAGATGAAATCTAGTGTACCTATTCTGGGCCAAAAATAATAAAATGTTGGGGTAGTGGTATAAAAGATAAAAGGAAGGGGCCTAGTAGAGACCCCTGGGGGACTCCAGTCAATGAAACGTATATAAAGGGTTAGTTGTTAATCCATTGAGACCTGAGACCAGATTCTACAAATGTCTTCTAAATCCTGACAGTTTTCTTTAAATCCTATGATTCTGTAATCAGTGGTGTAGGGCCAATATGGCTTTCTTTCTATAATCATTCACCAGAGATATACGGTTTAACGTGCTCACACTTTGGGACGTGGGCGTCTTGTTGTTGTTTACTCACTTGTTGTCGATGGCGATTGATGACTGCAACGGGTTGGCATTATTGGTAGGAGTTTGTGTTGTGTGAGTGTATGGTTCAAAATAAACGGGGGCAAACAAAACAAGAACAGGCTCCAGACATAAACTAAATAAAGGTCTCAAAAAACAGACGAGCGCAGGGTTCGATAACAAATAATAAAGTAGGCTACCTTTCTTTCTTTCTTTCCTTTCTTTCTCTAACTGCGCTGTTTGTGCGTCGCGTGCAAGCTGTTGAAAATCTGTATCTCTACTGGCGTCTTTCCACCTACAGCTGTGAGCCTGTGGCTTAATTAAAGGGAACCATGGTGCCATTTCTCAAGGCAACCAGTGGGGGCGCCATTTGGTCAAATCAAATAAGATGGCTCCTACAAGTGGTTCTCAAACTATTTCATGTCAAGGACCCCAGAATTATCTGCATGTATTTGGCCGCTGACCCCCATCTAAAACTATGAGAAAAAGCAAATATTTGAGTTAAAAACGTTCACTGTGAAAGAATAAATATTCAAAGATCTGCACACATTTTCACCATTTTTCAAAAATAGCAGACCTACAAGCTTGTGAGTGCCGCACTATGAGCTTGTACATCTGCTTCTTTTCAACAGCTTAAAGTTTAAAATAATGGTTAAAATGGTTAAAAGCTATAAGGTGAAACAGATGCGTCCTCATGTTTAAGTTGTTAAAATGTGAAATAATAAAAGCTGTTGTGTGTGGTATACCTGTTGTATAGTCTAGAGTCCGTGGAGTCCAGCGTGACGTCAGACATGGATAAGAGACACTCAGAGGGGACATTCTCAAATGACTACAGCAAATACCTGGAGGACCAGAGGGCCCAGGAGTTTGTTCGATGGCTGATGGCGAACAGCAAGAGGAGTGGGTAGGTGGCGTACCAAAGATGATCACAACATGATACATAGACCACTAGTACACCAATAGACAGTATACTGTATCAGTACTGTATTATGTGGTGAGGAGAGACTAATCCAATGCTCCCTCATTGGCTGAATAATGTAAGTATTATATAAAGGCAGAGTAGTAGAGTATGGTGTTTTTATAATCAATAATAATATCATAAGCTAGATTTTCCTCACTCACTCTTGTTCTCCATCTCTGCTCTCTCTCTCTCTCATCACTCATTAACACCTGTGTCTGCTTGCAGCGCTGCAGAGAAGCGACATGCGGATGGAACATTCACCAGCGACGCCAGCTCGTTTCGGCGGGACCAAGCAGTCCAGGACTTTGTGGCGATGCTCAAGTCCGGACAAGTGAAACGAGAGTAGGCACTCCCTCCCTCCTTCCTTCCTCTCCTCCTTCTCACCAAAACTACCTGATCAGTATCCTCCCCTCGCGTCTCACTGACACCCAGATGAAGAGAGAGAGAGAAACTTTAGCCCTGCATCTTTTCCATTCCTTCCTCAAGGCTTGTGTTGATGTTCCAAAATAAATCAGCTGAACCTTTGCACTGCGTTGATTGATCTTATATGCTCACACTGAAAGAATGATTGCGAATTTGCGTCATGGCTCTGTGCTCAGTGTCACTGCCACATTATTCACACCTGTACATGGTCAAACAAACCATGGTGATTGATATCTGGTGCACAAATACCTGCATTTCTGATGGGTAAATGCAGCTGAAACGTATAACAACATTAAACTGTAGGTGCGTTTCATTTAGGTGTTTCTGTGCATTAACCCGTAACCTCTGGCGCTGTTGTGCTACCGCCGCCATATACAGCACTCTACGTTACCTGGAAAACCCCTTCCATTTCCCTTCTCCAAAAAACCTGATAGCAAAAATGGGCTATATAGCTAATGTGAGCATTGTATATTTAAAAGTCTTCAGAAGCATTACTAACGGCGCGGTAGCAACGATTTAGTAGCTCCTAACATCGTCGCTTTGCTCAATTCACCTCAATCTGAGCCGCAATTCAGGCTCTAAAGATCGACGCCCCCATAGCATTGTACGGGCCGCCATCTTGGGGAGGACAAAACACAGCGAGCCGAGCGTTGCCTAGCATCCGGGAGCCCTGCTTTACGGTAAATATTAGCGAGAAGATTATGAATTAATAAAAAAGCCCCAGAACACGTTAAAAGGTGTTTTTGGCGCCCTGGCTGGGAGTTAATTAGTAACTTCAGCCTGAAGTCACTGAAGTCAATGACGTCACAGAGACGTCAAAACATCAAAATAGCAGCTCTATAAGCTCACAACGTGAAGCCGTACGTCACACGACACACAGAGCATAAATTAGGATTTCTATTATCCCCGAATGGTTCCGAAAGACAAACTGACCAATGTCTTGTGATGAAGACTATACGCTACAATAGGCTGTTGACATATTGATCGGAATTCCTCTTAATTGATTTTAGGGTGGGTGTTGTGTACTTAATTGGTCGTTAAGGTGGGTCTTGTGTGCTTAATTGATCGTTAGGGTGTGTGTGTGTGTGTGTGTGTGTGTGTGTGTTTACCTACATATCCAGATCAGACATGATGGACAGGAGCAGTGAGGGGTTCAGCCAGAAGAGACAGGTGGACGGGACGTTCACCAGTGATGTCAACAAGGTGTTAGACTCCATGGCCGCCAAAGAATATTTACTGTGGGTCATGTCGCACCCCTCAGGGGAAAGGTAAACATGTTGACGCCGTCAACATGCCATATGTCACACATGCACACACATACATCACACACACACACACACACACACACACACACACACACACACACACACACACACACACACACACACACACACACAGCTAGTTTACTCATTACAGATGCACTGTTCAGAAGTGCTTTAATAGAAATGTTCTTCATTTTTCAGTAAAAAGCGACAAGAGAGCCACTAAGGGGCCATCTGCATGCTGCACAACCTTCACAAAGGAAGAGAAGCCATACTGCTTTGCATGTTCTAATGTTGATGTTGGAAATGTTTTTTTTACTGCACAGTATACGGTGCAAAACAGACACTGAATTCTTCCATAGTTTTGAAGTGAACCAAAAGCCATAATGAAATTGACAAAATGTTTTCTTTCTTCTTTTGTTTTCTACAAATGTATTTTCTATGTTTTCAGTGCAACGTAAAGAACACATAAAACATAAGAACTCAGGTATAGCTTATGCAAAGGTTTTCATTGCACGGTTGGTAACCTGCTGTTTGGGTGGTAGGCTAATCTAATTTCAACAGATGTGTATTTGACATTGCGCAGTGACAGCACACAGCTGTGCTAATTTACCCCACGTGAACTCTAGCAGCCTCATTCTGGAGCCAAAACGTTGTAAATCGGCTATTTTCGCAGAATGTTTGCTGTAGAACACGCACACCAGTGTTCATGGGGTCAATTAAACCAGCAGTGTGCCTCAGGGATAGAAATAGAAACCATTACCAAAAGAACGACAGTCAACTGAATGTCTGAGACGGAAGACTTATCTGTTTCTCTAAACGCTTTATTTACTCTCTCTCACTCTCTCTCTCGTGCACACCACACACTCCTCTCACGTCATGTAACAAATCACAATCTAACAACAGATCTGAATCGACAGGTTGCCTATACAGGTATTAAATTGAAATTATTCAACAGAAGTATTCCGCTTTCACCGCTAAATTTAAGGCAGAATTCCACACGTACGCACGTTGGTCAAAATGACGTGATATTGGTATAGATACGTTTGACCCATTGGTTCCTCTACTCAACTAAGTTCCATCAATTAGACAGTACAACGGGAAAAAAATAACATCTACAACAAAATAATCATCGTCAACACTGTTTCCAAGTTAGTAATATATTAGTAACATTTTACATGAATATGAATAAAATATACTATGTATTGTACATTGTTAAGAGTCTTTACCTTTTTATTACATGTTGCCCTTCTCTGGAGAAAAAAAAAGAAGGTATTATTGCATTTCTAGAAGTAATCATGGCCTGGGTGGGAGTGGGGGTACAATTGGGGTCAAGGTCATATATAATCGCTTCTCTTTAAAACAATGAACTCTGGGGTGTTTTAACACATTTAGGGTCATTCGGACGGGAGATCACATGTCCACGAATGACACTTTACTGACAAAGTATTACAAGTACAATAAGTATGCGGATGTCAACATACAGCTTCCTACACACGATCACCCAACGTTTCAGCGTTTGATGGTTGAAAAGAAGCCAGTGAGATAAAGATATACTGCAAACTCAAGAGAGCTCACTGCACTATACGCCACCATGCATGTAGGCTATTTTATACTTTGTCGCATGACCGCGTCGACCAGAGAAAACTACTGTGACAGGGTCGTGTGCCGAAGTACACACATCACAATTAAAGGTGTCTTTCTTTTTTTAAATTGATATTATCATTCCAATGAGCTGCTCGAAAGAATCCGTCTTTGACTCAACCACACGGAGTGACCTCGTTACTCATGAATCACTGTAGCCATGAATAAAGAACCCGCAGAGAAGAAAGACACAATGAGCTGTTGTCACAAAAAACATATAGATACAGAATATAGAATATAGTATATATAAAATGTGCATTAAATACTTTCCAAAAACGTACTAGATTTTCCGATATAGCCTGACTCGTTTTATATACCACTACTGGTGAAGTAGGCTAGTATTTGCAAAATGTCTGTGTCATTTGTAATTGTTTTCAGGTGTGATGTGCGCCGCTGCCGTCTCTCTCGATAGTGGCGTTAATACACAGTTTTTCCACAAAGCGGAGGTTTTGGCGTGACAGGTTTTCAAAAGGACAAACTCACAGTCGCTGTTGAAAAAATATAAAAACATACAAAATACAAATGATCCCGTTTATAAAGTAAAGTCGCTTTAAAAATAAGTTTAAAACGCTTACCGAATTGGCCCGTTGACATGGCAATACGAGTGTCTCCTAATCATATATATGCTGTGTAGCCCACTAGATTCCACTGCTGGTATCACCATATATTATACACATAGAAAAAAGAATAATAAACACAGATGGCTTCTCATGTTACACTGCCAGATTTTTGTTTTGTTTTGGTTGTTTTCTTTTTTTAACACAAGTTGCACACAGACTTACATGACAAAGAAACGCACAGTGTATAGCACAGTACAAAGGTGGTCAAGTGTGGCACGGTATAGTTTTTTTTGTAGGTAGGGGGGGGGGGGGTTGGTTTAATAACACAGCATGTGTGTCGTCATCACAAACTTGTTTCCCTGTCCAGGCTCTTGTCGTGCCTCCTGCGTTTGTGTTTCTTCTCCGCGCCACTGGAAACGCTGACAGGAGAAAGCACAGAGATGACATGTCAGAGACATTTCAAGGTCGTTTCGAGGAAGAAATCTGATTGGTTCAAACAGCCATCTAGCCGTGCTTCAAATGAGCATGATGGAACGCCAAATCAAAACATAAAAAGCTGCTCTGTTCTCCCAGAGCGCAACCGACTGGGTTTGCCAGGCTAGCGAGTTTCTTGGGACATTTGTGGCCGTAGTGGCTACATCTGTCATTAAACAAATAGCGAATATCTTAGTTTTAATGACATTGAGTCAACGCAGGTTTAACTGTATAATATTACACTCTAAAGTGTGCTTTACCTTTCATTAATGCACTTCTGCAGCAACACAGGCGTGCATTAATGACGGTAAAGCATACCCTCTCGTGTAATATTGATTTGCTTAATAATAAAGTGTGCTTTTCTTAACCCATTTTGACCTGAGATCAGATTTAAAAAATGTCTTCTACATCCTGACAGTTTTCTGAAAAAGCTATTTTTCAATGTCAGTCGTTCTTTGATTTTTCAAAAATAGCAGACCTACAAGCTCGTAGCGCCTCTCAGTGGCGCGCTATATGAACACACCGTTTAGGAAGAACTGCAATACATCTCTGCCTATAACATCCAGCCATAACCATTACAACAACCCATACAGTTGTTGTCCCCATCAATACATGCAACAACAACTGCCAAAGATCCAGTACTTCACTGTAAGTAGCAACACACACAACACATCTTTGCACGCACACTTTTATGATGAAGCAATTTAGAGTGAGCATGCACAGCGTCATGCGAGGAGCATAGTTTGAAGTCCTGTGGTACTGGTAGCAGAGTTTACTGACATGCTGTACCTGCTGAGCTAAACACAGGCGACAAAACACACAATTCACCATGCTGCCACCAGGGGGCGGCTGGGAAGAGGGAACCACTCACCTTTTGGGATATCAGCTTCTGAAGGGTTAGGAAGGGGAGCTTAGGGGTTGGAATGGAATGAGAGAAGTTGGCAGGAGATAGCAGAGGTTAGGCTACTGATGCTGTGGGGAATAGTATATGATTTGACATAATGAGAGAAGGGCTGCTTTTTGACTGGACAAAGACCTTTAAACAATGGCATTCCCTTAGCTGGCCTTCTGGAAACATGTTCAAAGCAAATGTTCCATTAATTAGATACAACCCAAGTTTATAACAGCATTTTAGCATTGTTGTCTACATTGTATTGTGAAATTACTTTGTGGTAAGATATGATAAGGCCTATATAGGCTAATAGCTATATTATATCATTATATATTGATGACACAGATCTGCTTTTCAGAGGAGCCAACCTTTTAGTGCTAGGATCTTTCTTGGTGATGTCGGGGTTCACACTATTCCAAACGTTTCCAAAGGAGCCTTTGGACATCTCATCGGTTATGTTGACTGTAGCAGGGTCAACTTCACTCCTTCAAACAGAGAGACAGCGAGATAGAGAGAGAGAGAGAGAGAGAGAGAGTGAGTAGTACCATGGTTGATAACAAATAATTTTGTTGCCACCCCAGCATCCTTAATAATAATACAAATAATAGTAATAGATTGTATTTATAATGCACTGGCTGTGTAAATCTCAAAGTGCTCAATTACGCATTGCAGCATTTTCAGTGAAAGCTTTCTCCACAATAACAGAATACTAGTATACAGCCCTGAGGTACTCCGGTCAACCATACAGTGATTGGTTAAAAATAAATCCTACTGGCCCCCCTTCCGGCATAAAATAAAACAGCCACGGAAATTTAAGATCACTTACTTGTAGTGCACCTCCAGCGGCACTTGAACAATGCCTTCTTCTTCCGCGATTATACTGTGTTCCTCCTGGGAAGGGAGAGAGAGAGAGAGAGAATACACTGATAAGGGATCAGAAGGAACAAAGCGATAATATTAGCCTGCAGCGAGTGGAAAGAAAGACATTCAAATAATGCGCACCGAAAAAATGATGCTTTTGTTTGAGCTTTGTGCATGTCTCTTTGTGCATTAAACAATGCGAAACTCTGATAGTAATGTATCAACCAGGTATAGTCTGGTGACCACCGGAGAGACGGGTGACAGCCGAAATGTAGACGGCACCCGGGTGAGCAGTATGGGTTAGCGCCCCAGCCTGTGTCCTCCGTGAGGAGGAAGCCCAGAAACCCTCGGTGAGGCCTTTAGGAGGGCCATTCAAGCAGCAAGCGGAGCCCACCTTCTCGCTCAGGTGGAGTCTGCGGAACCATTGCCCACCACTCCTGAATGAAGTGTCTGGTGCTGGGACTCTGGTGCAACGCACAGGTCCTCGCTCTACTCCTGGTGAGAGCAGGAGTGGACCTGGTGAGACGTAGGAGGGGCCCGGACAGGAGACAACCCACAGAGCCTAGTCCTTGCGCCAGAAGCGTACCTCCCAGCCCTGGCAGAGTTGTTCTGGAGTAGTTCCAACGGATTGTAAGAGCAGCACTGCAGGGCCACCGTGCCTGTCACTCAAGACGGCCGTGGCCACTCAATGCAAGTGGATGGGAGAGGAATTAAAGTTCCATCGCTATTCTGGTCTCTATACTGCCTCCCCCTGGCCAGCCGGGGCACCTGATGGAGGGAAAAGGAACTGGTCAGAAAAATAACGTGTTCCTTCCACGCTATTGTCTATTGTGTTTGTCAAACCGGGGAAACTCCCCCCTGTCAGGTGAAAAGAAGCGTGGCTTGGACTCCTCATGCATTGAAGGAAGCATGAGGTCAGTCCGTTGCTCTCCCCAGGTTGGCAGAGGGAGTACACAAGACAAATTGACACTGGGTGGAAAAAAATGGGTTAGAAAAATTGTGAATTTAGAATAAAAATAAAAATAAAATAACATAAAAAACATGTATCTGTGTTATCTGTTTATGTCTTCGTCACACACCTCGGCATCTGCGTCCTCTAGTTTCTTTTTCTTCCACTCAGGCATTAGGTCGTCCAGCCAGCTCAGCTCTCGCTTGGTGAAAAAGCAGTCCATCAGCTTGCGGATGAAGACCAGCGCCAACACCTGGAGGGGTGGAGCAGGGTGGGGTGGATGAATATTTGTATATTTGAACCCAATAGTTCTCTACAATCTATTGGGACACTTTTTTGGGAGGCAACTACTTCCACATATACTTCCACAAACCACAAACTAGAAATCTAGTTCAAACCTCAACATGTTCAGCTTCATGCAGTCATTTATGCTTGTATATTTCTTTTTGCTAATTTTTCTTTTGTTAATTTTGTTATTTTTAACATTAGAAAAGAGACTATTGGGGGACTAACTATTATGGTGTTTGAACACTGACGCCTGCCAGTCACAATGTGGGACAGGGTCTCAATTTGTGGGACGCCTGAACAGTCTTGGAAAGGAAGGATTGTCCCACGCAAAGGGGGACATCTGGTCACCGTAGCACTGGTGGCTATAACAAGCATTCAAACCTCTGCCACTTCCTGGGGGGTCAGAGAATACAGTACGTCACCACCCATCATCACTGGATCAGGGCATTTTCTACTGTACCAGTCTTGATTTCGTCGACTAAAACCAAGACGAAATTTTTTCTTTTACTACCTTTTTCCACTGACGAAAACTAAATGGAAACTACACTAAATTAAAACTAAGCTATGATGACTAAAACTAAGACTAAATATATTGTCGGCAAATAAAAACTAGACTAGAATGTTAGGAAGGGACTAGTGGACAAGAGATGCAGTATAAGTCATTGTACAATCGGTTGCATGCTGAAAATAGACGATCTACAAGCTCACAACGAGATCGGCATCAAGAAAATACATTTTAGTCGACTAAATCAACTGTAGATTTAGTCTACAGTTGAGTTTTAGTCACACTAAAATGTGACTAAAACTAAATGAAAACTATTCAAGAGACTATGAGTAAAACTAAAATGTACTGCGAAAAACAACACTGTACTGTACATCATATACATTGTGAGTTTTCAGCAAGCCCATGCAGTATCTGTAGGAACTTCTTTTCTATTTAATTATATGATGCTATATGTATTTTATTTCACACTGATTCACACTGGGTGGCTTGATTCTAGGCTTAAATTAATTGATATACGGGTAAATCCTTTTCCAAATCTCTATGGGAAACATGTAGGGATGCACCGGGATGCACTGAATATTCGGCCAAACAGTGGCAAACATGCATATTTGGAATTCGGTTTGGTTGATTTTGGAGTCGAAACAGATTGTTTTGTTGTGATGACGTCTTTTATCTTTAGCATGTATAGCTCTACTGTCTACAACAAATTTAAGGTACGGCCATGACAGCAATGATACAAAAACTGGTAAAAATAATAATAAAAATCCCTATTAGCAAGTACAGTGTGCGCGCGCGCACACACACACACACACACACACACACACACACACACACACACACACACACACACACACACACACACACACACACACACACACACACACACACACACACACACACACACACACACACACACACACACACACACACACACACACACAGTGTTACCATCATGGGGAAGACGATGGCGGCCTTGGAGGTCTTGATGACCCAGAGAAGGACCAGACAGGTGAGCTGGACAATGGTGAAGAGGTGCACCTTCCGTAGGGGAACGTGACGCAGGTAGATGAAGTCAGGTTGGTGCTTGGCGGGCATGCTGAACAGCCGCAGGCGATCAAAGAACTGCACGGACGGAGAAGTACAAAGCATGTCTGAGGTTTGTCTGAAACATGTAAAGTGACCCAGCTAAAATGAGGGACAAGTTTCTGCTGTCAGATTAGAGCAAAATATAGGTTTCTGCTGACTGGAATAAATACTGTATGTCAAAGTATCATTAGCAATCCAGACAAATCTGATAGCCTTTAAGGGGGTTGAATATATTTTGCAAGGCACCTACTCCAGTCCTAGCCTAACCTAGCACCTAACCCTTGCCAAAGATTAGTTGATAAATAGATGAATAACCTCTAAATGCCATAAAGCTAAGTAGAACAAGGAAGCCTGTCTGTTAAAAACATTATTGTTTTTATTCTAACAGACACTTGATGATGTTGTTCTTCACTGCATTAATGATACAATAAGACAGTGGGGGGGGGGGGGGTCTCCAAATTATAAAAATGGAAATGAAGAGTTTACATAGTACACATAGTACATGCATTAACTTTCCTTAATGATTATATCTAGTTTCAGTATTAATTTATGATATATTTTCTCTAATATTAAGGTTATTTTTGCAGTCAGTTTGTATTTGGGGTGGAGGGGGGGGGCGAGGCGGGGGTCGCGAGACATGGCCAAAGCAAGCATTTCCAGGGGTCCCCAGCCCAAAACGTTGAGAACCCCTGCAATAAGACATGCATCTGACATTGACCCATGTGTCTTACGGGAGTGCCCCAATAAGGTACAAGACTTTTGGATAGCAGTACATGATTGTATTCAAGGTATCCCTTTTGATACCCTCTTATTCATACTAGGAGTTGCCTCCATTCTTAAAGACACAACTCCCTCCATATACATGGAATGGATCCGATGAATCATCCATAATGCTGCTAGTCCAACTATGGAAATCAGCCCATGTGCCGTCAATCACAGAGTGGCATAACCTACTTAATAGGACAGCGTCATATGAAAGAGTATCCTTCTCTATGAATAGAAGGGCAGATTAGACCAGTTCCACTTGAAGTGGGATAGATTCCGTCTCTATGCTAATGCTTCGTAATGACAGACTACTGGTTACTGCTCACGTGGTTTTATTTTGTGCATGCATAGCACAGCCTCCGGCCCTCCCTTTTAGTTTTGTCTGTTCTTGTTTGTTGCCACATTTTGTCTATTGTGTTTGTTATATTTATTGGTTATTGTTACTTTGTGTTGTTTGTGTGTGGGAAAAACTAATAAAATATGAATCACAAAAACGAAATACATGAAGCTTACCTGGATGCCCCTCAGTGACGACGCACCCATGTACAAGAACACCCCGTACAGTACTGGCATGGGGATGAACTGGGGAGAAAAATATATCACCATCAAAGTTTGAAAGTTTTTTTTTTAAACTGTCAAGATTTAGAAGACTGTCGAAATTAGAAAGATTTGTAGAAACTGGTCTGGTCCCACATTTAATTTTAAATTATTGTTATTACAAAACATAAAAAAAAAAAAAAAAACATTCCCTTAAAAAGCAACATTTGTCATGAATTAAAAACAATGTCAATGTTTTCTTTCCACTAATGTTATGAAGAAACTAAAATGACGTCACAACGCGGGAGCAAAGCGTTGCTCGAGGTGACGGAGACGCCAGACCGTACCTTCAGCATGGAGGTCATGAACACGGAGCAGCCCATCAGGGTGAAGAACACGTACCTTCAGCATGGAGGTCATGAACACGGAGCAGCCCATCAGGGTGAAGAACACGTACCTTCAGCATGGAGGTCATGAACACGGAGCAGCCCATCAGGGTGAAGATCATGAGGCCGGTGAAGCGCTGCTCGCGGATGCCCAGGAACTTGGGCTGCTCCCCGGGCGCCGAGCACTCCGACTCCAGCTTCAGGCTGTTGACGTGCGAGATGGAGAGCACGGTGGCCGCCACGAACCACGGCAGGCCCATGACGGAGCAGACGCCCAGCATCACGCCCACCACAAACAGGTCCAGGTGGTAGCCGCAGCCTTTCTGTTTAGGAACAGCACGGACCACACTTCAGTATACACGCCCCCATGCTGCATCACGCCCACCACAAACAGGTCCAGGTGGTAGCCGCAGCCTTTCTGTTTAGGAACAGCAGGGACCACACTTCAAATAAAGTATACACGCCCTGACGCCCCCATGCTGCATCACGACCACCACAAACAGGTCCAGGTGGTAGCCGCAGCCTTTCTGTTTAGGAACAGCAGGGACCACACTTCAAATAAAGTATACACGCCCTGACGCCCCCATGCTGCATCACGACCACCACAAACAGAATGGTCCAGGTGGTAAAGTAGCCACAGCCTTTCTGTGGAAAGGACCAGCAGTCAGAGGAGCACAGCAGACCCAGGCATGGTTAGAGCAGCCTTTCCCAAACTACTAATAGTTCATCGTTGCTGTCGAGCAGAAACATCCTATCACCATATTTTAACGATTTTTTCTTTTCTTTTCTTTCTTTTTTTTATTTCGTCTAACGTCTTTCTGTTTTTTGATAACCCTGTTTTTAACCTTTTATGATAAATATGTTTTTACCATGTAGCAGTCTGGGATTCCTTGTGAATGAAAAGTGCAATATAAATAAAATTAATTATTATTATTATAAATGCACACACGCTGAGGAGACGAGAAGAGACAAGTCTCTCTTTAGCCCTCCCAGTGCTCCTCCGCTGCAGCTAATGGTGGAACCTCTCTCTCTCTCTCTCTCTCTGTCGCTCTCTCGCTTTAATCATAAAATGGTAATTGGTCAATACGTCCGCTATATTATTTCATGAAGTCCACATTTATGTCTGCCTGGCTGGGTCGGGTCTCTCGGAATGTCGAAAAATAATCCGATCTCGGATCGGCACCGCCATTTGAAAGAAATCTCGGAACAGGTCAGAATCGGACGAAATTGTCACAGATCCTTTCTGGTTTGATTTAACTATTTGAAAATGTTTTCGGAACGGGTTCGGAATCGGTAAAATGAGGGGTGCACGTCGGAAAAACACCTACAGCTTGTGTTCAGAAGAAGCGCTTCGTGGGTCCTTAGATGTAGAAAACTGCAAACAGGTGCTTTTTGGAGAGGGTTTTAAAAACGACCAAAGGTTGGTCATTTTTTCGCCGCCACCAATTTTCCTTCCACTGTGAACTTTACAAAGGTAAGAACTCTCGTCCTGCACCTTAAGCTTGTGCTCTTTCCTGTTGATGATGACGGCAGTGATCTGCTGGTCCATGAAGATGAGGATGGTGCAGAGCAAAGCAGGGATGCAGGTGATGATGGTCGTCCACCAGGGGTTCGGACCCACCGGGTTGATGAGCCAGCCACGGTCATCTCTGGTTGGCTAGAAGACAGTGGTGGAAAAAGTATGCATGTTTTTATTTATTACTTACTTTTTAGTAATACTTTGTTACAAGGTAAACGTCCGGAATTCAAGATTTACTTGAATACAAATTATTGGCGTCAAGATGTACTCTTAAAGTTAAAAAAGGGGCAAAGTATACCTAAAGTACTCATTATGTAGGATGTTCCATTTCAAGTTTTCAAATGTACAAACATCTTTAGAAAAAATAGCCGATTATATATAGCCGAACCACCAAAGCTGGCTCGTTTCCAGGCGAAGAAGCAGCGACTCTACTCCAAGTCTCTCTCGCGTGATTGAACTTGTCACCCTATCTCTAAGAGAGATGCCAGCCACCCGTCGAAGAAAACTCATATTAAGTGCATACAAGTATTGTTGTGATTCAACAAATGGACAAAAACTGAACATTTTTTCAGAATAAAATCCCTGTTTGCACTTACTTTGAACTTGCTGGGGACCTGCAGCTTTGGTGAGGGAATGCCCAGGCAATAGTCTATTAACACCATGGTGAAGATTGTGATGAAGACCGCAAAGTCACTGATGCAAGCCCGCACCTGCACACACGTGTACACACACGTGTACACACACACACCCAATGTAAAACAGACTGTCCACCATGTCTGGCATGCCTTGACACAGGCCACAATTGATTAGGATGATTCGCACACACACACGCACACACACACACACACACACACACACACACACACACACACACACACACACACACACACACACACACACACACACACACACACACACACACACACACACACACACACACACACACACACACACACACACACACACACACACACACACACACACACACACACACACACACACACACACACACACACACACACACACACTCTTTGACTGCAGTATACTTTTAACACCACAAGGGAGTGCTGTTGCACTGTACAATGATATCACAGTTGCGCCACACAATCAAATGTCCTCTCTCAATGATAAACCCTAGAAATAGTGCAAATAGAACTGGGCCACACACAGACTGCGGGAGTATTCCCAGGAGATGACCAACAGAGGGCAGCTTGATCGCAAAGCTTATTTGGCGGGCAAAATGATTCCCATTTATTTTCACAGTCTGTGGCAGAATAAGCAATTAGCTTGGCTGCTTGTGACATTACAGCAACACGTCTAGCATCCACCTCAGGGTGACTTGAATGAATTATCATGTATTAAGAGAGAGAGTGGGAGAGAGAGAGAGAGAGAGAGAGAGAGAGAGAGAGAGAGCATGAGGTGTATTCTTGTTGCCACTTAATAAAAAACATTTCCTACTGGCCTGTAGCTACATTGTTAATATCTGTGGTGACCCTGCTTAATAGGTTTATACAGATTATTTGTGAGCCCTCCTATATGCCATTGACAATGAATGGAGAATTTACGTCATATGTAGACGAGCAAATCGGCAATTTTTGTACTACACAAAGATTAAGAGTTAGGGTGGTTACAGAGAGTTTGCCTATACAGTGTGTGTGTGTGTGTGTGTGTGTGTGTGTGTGTGTGTGTGCGTGCGTGCGTGCGTACCTTGGTGGGGAAGTAGCGGCTGAACTTGAACTCCTTGAGGAAGGCAGACATGAAGACGGTGGAGAAGAAGAGGACAACGCACCAGAAGAGCACGTCAGGGATGTAGGGGCCGTGGGGGCCACAGGCCTCGCCCACAAAGTCCCCGTGGAGCAGCTCACAGTCCTGCAGGCAGGGGGCAGCAGTAAAACACAGATTATGTTTTACAGCGATGAAAGGCCTTGGGGGCCACAGGACCCTACATCAATGTTAGTTTATAGTTCAGAACAGTGATGTAGGGGCCTTGGGGGCCACAGGCCCCTACATCACTGTTAGTATATAGTTCAGAACAGGGATGTAGGGGCCTACAGCACTGTTAGTCTATAGTTTTTTTTTTACTTAAGTCAAAGTATCAATATACTGCAATAGAACAAAATGAACAACAAAAACGTGCCTATTACAGTATCTCAATGAAGATTTGGCTGTTAAAGAGATCTTCATAGTGAGTAAGATGATGGTGATAACAGTGATGGAAGTGATGGCAATTGAGGGTAAATTAATGACTAGTACATTCATTGTACTATTGTGGTGTAGATTTAACATAATAAAATTAATTATTACTTGTGCAAGCTCCACCAATCTTCATAAATACTGAATTATTAATTTTTGCTCATGGTGTGATGATAGCCTGGTCGTTGGCATTTCCCAGTGCCTCAGATGTGTGTATTGTGTGTATTAGATATGTAGTGCCAAAGAGCCAACCGCAAGCTCACAACGCGTCGGCTATTTTCGGCATGCGCCACACTGTCACACGACGACAGAGCTTACATTGGGCTAGAGCGTAGGAGACATGCAGCATGCTGCCAGTCGGTGGCCGACAGCAGGAACAATGTGCTCTCCACAATCTGTTCGCGGGCTGATTTTGCACAGTTAAACCTTGTGAAATTAAACCCCCACAGCACTTTCCTGCATGGCTGGTTCGTTGCTGACGACCCTGTATGTGTGAGTAAAAGCCAGTGGTGGAAAGCAACTAATTGCAAGTACTGTACAAAAGTAAAATGTTGAGGCATTTTCACTTTAATTGACTATTTCCCAATTTCCAATACTGATGTTGGTTATTGATATTACAAAACATAGCATCCCCCTAGTATCCCCCTTCGCATTCAGTTCAGACTTTTACTTTTACTTTACATTTCTACAATGCTGTAGTGCTATAGCCTATTGATACTTTTAGTTAAGTAAGACATTGGAGTACCTTTTTCCACCACTGACTCAAATGATGAAAAGTCTCCTTACGTGAACTTCCAGCGTGGTCCAGTTCACCTCAGAGGGTGTGATGTTCCTGCTCCTCCAATCAAGCAGTGTCTCATTGCTGGGGTCACTGGGCTCCACGCACGCACATCTGTAGAGGGCACACGCACACGCACACACATACACACACCTCGCTTAGCCTCTAAAAGGTTTTTAGGGGCTTTATAGGGTCCATTGCAGTGAGGAGCAGCAACAATGGAAGGAGGCGAGCTTAAATAGGCCGCCAAACTGTTCAGTTGCGGGAACCCGTTTTGGTGTTAGCATTACGTTATGCTTTAGCTATTTAAAAATAGCAGATCTACAAGCTCATAGCGCGCCGTTGGTCTGCTATTTTTGAAAAATCGAAGAACGATTGACATAGAAACAGACATTTTTAGAATCTGATCTCAGGTCTTAACACGTCACAGTTACATAACAACAGCCATGGTGGTGATGTGTGGAGAAGTGTGTGTGTGTGTGTGTGTGTGTGTGTGTGTGTGTGTGTGTGTGTGTGTGTGTGTGACATCTGCCTGAGCTAGCTCACAGGCTGCATCATTTGAGCATCACACATTCCTACCCTGTAATGCATAGGGGAAAGTGTTCGCTCCACAACTTACCATGACATTTTGATCAAATACCATACTTTCACTGTCACTGCCTTAATACTCAAGAAGAGGGCCTCTTCATCCCCTATACATTAACAGCTCAACACACAGCTCTTAACACACGGGTGAGCTTAAACATTATTCCACATAAACCCATCATTATAAAAGCTGGATGGAGAGCAGTGACTATAGCTCTATCTGTCCTTTGATCAGTGGTGGAAAAAATGCTCAAATGTTTTACTTAAGAAAAATAATCAATTTTTTTTAAGTAAAACATTTGAGCATTAAAAAGATTTAAAAAGAAAAATAATCAATCATGTTCTCCCCGTGTCCCCTAGGGTAGATACCCTCACAAAAACATGCCGTAATCCTGGTCTCTAAAACTACCTCCCCCTGGCCAGCCGGGGCGCCTGATGGAGGGGAAAGGAACTGGTCGGAATAACGTGTCCCTTCCACGCGCTACGTCCGGCCGGGGAAATTCCCCTCTGTCAGGTGAAAAGAAGCAGCTTGGACTCCTCATGCATAGAAGGAGGCATGAGGTCAGTCCGTTGCCCCCCCAGGTTGGCAGAGGAAGTGTAGCGCCCAGGATTACATTAGATAATTGGCACTGGGTGAAAAGAAAACTGGGTTACAAAATCGTGGGATAAAAATGTATAGATAAAAGAAAAATAATCAATACTGCAATGTAGATTAGAACTACTGTAGTCCGCTACGAGTAAAAGTCCGGAATTCATAATGAACTTGAGTGAACGCACAAAAGTTCAAAAAGTACTTAAAGTACCAAAATAAAAGTACTCATTGTGGAGAATGTCCAATTTCTACCTTTCAAATGTATACAAATGTTTTGAAAATAGCAGATGTGTCGTGATGCGACACATTGTGAGTTTGTGAGTTTTGTAAATAGGGCTAAAGTGGTTATTGTACGTTTTGTAATAATAATACAAATGTACAAAGTAACTAGTAACTAAAGTTTTCAAATAATTGTAATGGAGTAAAAGTACAATATTTGCCTCTGAGATGTAGTGGAGTAGAAGTAAAAGTACTGAAAATTGGAAATACTCCAGTAAAGTAAAAGTAGCTCAAAACTGTACTTAAGTAGAGCACTTGCGTAAATGTACTTAGTTACTTTCCACCACCGGCAGTAACTATGGCCCCATGTGTCCTTTGATGGTGGAATAAACTGTAGTCCTCTTGGCATGTGCATGGGTTTCCGCAGGTGCACACACAATATAGTGTGAGAGTACACGTTTCCTCAAAAACAAACAGGTGCACACACAATATAGTGTGAGAGTACACGTTTCCTCAAAAACAAACAGGTGCACACACAATATAGTGTGAGAGTACACGTTTCCTCAAAAACAAACAGGTGCACACACAATATAGTGTGAGAGTACACGCTTCCTCAAAAACAAACAGGTGCACACACACAATATAGTGTGAGAGTACACGCTTCCTCAAAAACAAACAGGTGCACACACACAATATAGTGTGAGAGTACACGCTTCCTCAAAAACAAACAGGTGCACACACACAATATAGTGTGAGAGTACGCGCTTCCTCAAAAACAAACAGGTGCACACACACAATATAGTGTGAGAGTACACGCTTCCTCAAAAACAAACAGGTGCACACACACAATATAGTGTGAGAGTACACGCTTCCTCAAAAACAAACAGGTGCACACACACAATATAGTGTGAGAGTACACGCTTCCTCAAAAACAAACAGGTGCACACACACAATATAGTGTGAGAGTACACGCTTCCTCAAAAACAAACAGGTGCACACAATATACTGTTGGTCCTCACTAATGTGATAAACATGATAAAATAGCACCATTTTTGAGTGGTGCCAGGGTTTTCCAGAACAGGAACCTCACCATCTCCACTAAGGCAGCTGTGTGCCTCTCCACAAGGCTCTCCAGTTCAGAAACCTGGACACCCTACCAGAGGCACACAAATAGTCTAGAGGCCTTCCACATCTTCTGCCTCCAAAGGATCCTGGGTTTGACCTTATATTGAAATTTATGACCGGACCAACACACACAGCATCACAGCGCTCCTTGGCCAAAAACACCTCAGATGGGTCGGGCATGTGATCCGTATGCCAGCCCACCGTCTACCCCGACAGATCCTCTATGGCCAGCTTCTAGCTGGTCAAAGCTCTGCTGGGGGAGCGAAAAAGAGGTACAAGGACCACATCAAAATCCTCCACCCCCCGTTCGAGTCAAAATAAAAACCAACGAAGAAGAATGGGGGAAGTCCCGCCTCGTTGTCTGGGCCAGCCATAGAGTATTAAAAGGATAGAGACTGATCTGGCGCGAAGCTCCGCCCCCTCCGCTATTCATGTCAGTGGAAGTTGCTCAGTGGCGTTTTGAAGCAGCCCGAAGGACCGTCTATTTCCGCCTTTTTGGGCGCATTTCCGCATTGGACCACCAAATTTTGGTGGTCCAATGTGGAAATGCAACCGAGCGCTCAATGTTAAAGCCCAGCTGCACGGGGTTTCCTCATCATGAATCCACGGGTCCGCCTGCAGTCCTTCCTCTTACCACTAGGGCCCAGCGCTTCAACGTTGGAGTGCCTCACTCGCCCCTTGGGGCCAGCCAATGGCCAGCTGGGCCCAAACGAATCTAGAAAGATGGCGATTTACAATTCAAGAACTGACTGGCTTCATCTTACGTCCATATCAGACCCGGAGAACGCTTTGTCCATATTTGTTTGACAGTCTATGTCCGGGACCTTTCAAGCACAATTAAACAAACCAAGCGCTGCACTACACAGTATACGTACGAGTACATGGTGAGCTTCTGCAGGTCGTTGTGCTTGTTGATGGGGTAGTGCACCCCCAGGTGGATCAGCTTCTCCAGCGCCTCGTAGATGAAGATGATGCATATGAGCGCGGCGAACGCCTCCTCCGTGAAGCGCGTGATGTAGCAGACCAGCGAGCTGGCGTCCGTGGCCACCAGGAGCAGACAGAAGAAGGCCGTCCAGAGGCCGATGCAGGCCCTCAGCGAGAGGTAGGACAGGCCGTACTCCCTGCATTGGGTGGAAGAAGAGGACGTCAGCCACAGAGACCGTAGATCTTAATTGAATGTCATAATTTCTTTTTGCTTTAAATGCAGTGGTGCTGTGGTGTGGATAAAGTACGCAATTGTTTTACTTAAGTAAAAGTATCGATATGGCAATGTAGTAAGTTTGGAAGTAAAAGTGAGGAATTCAAAATGTGCTCGAGTAAAAGTACAAAAGTATCAGGCATCAAAATGTACTTAACGTACCAAAAGTAGAAAGTACTCACTATCCAGAATGTCCCATTTCAAGTTTTCTAATGTATACAAATATTTGGAAAATAGCAGATATACACAATGCATCGACTATTTTCAAATGGCCAGAATGCATAAATGATGAAGTGGGGTGGGTAATGTATGTTTGGTAATAATAATCAAAGTAACTAGTAACTAAAGTTTAAAAATAAATGTAGTGGAGTAAAAGTACAATATTTGCATCTGAGATAGGTAGTGGAGTAGAAGTAAAACAGTACTTAATTTACTTAGTTACTTTCCACCACTGTTTAAATGTAAATAATGTAATTCATTTTTTTAAATAGCTGATCTACAGGCTCACAACGTGCTGCATCGTGATTCGTGGCGCTTTGTTAGCCTGTAGTTTGGCTACTTTTGCTATTTTTGCGCGACAGTGTTGTGCGGCGAGGTACAACGGTGCTCACTGATTAGTCTCGCGTGGCCAGACAACTATTCCACAATCTCCGAATGCTAAATAGAGTCTGGAACTACAGCTCCCAAGAGCCTAAATAGAGTCTGGAACTACAGCTCCCAAGAGCCTAAATAGAGTCTGGAACTACAGCTCCCAAGAGCCGAGTAATGGAAGCCGTCTTTGCTGCTCAGACCGGAAAGATCTTGGATCAATCATGACGCGGTGCTCTCGGAGCTGTAGTGCCATTGGAAACACAACCGAGACGGGAGCATAGAGTCAGCGAGACTACTCACCGGTGGACAAGATAACAGCATTTAAGGTGAAGCCACAAAGAGGCAGGCGACGTACTTGCAGAACTTGAAGAGGATCTTCTCAAACACCAGCACCGGTCCCGTGCTTCCCAGGATGGTGAGAGGCTGCCCAGCGAACAGAGAGTAGGCTATGCCCGTCATGGACGCCCCGAAGAGCGACTCGATAGCACTCTGGACACCAAGAAAGAACAACAAAACAATAGTTTGTTTTTACATTCACAAGTGTTTTGATATGCGATGTTTAATTTGACACGCTGGGAAATAATTCAACAGTACAACATCCTCTCCGTCTTGTGCTGTGCCATCCTTTCAGCATTAATACATTATGTATGTCATGTACGAGTACACCTGATTCTCGAGAACATTTTCAAGGACCCTCAAATGTACAAATGGAACCAAATGGACGGTAACGGCCCGGTGCATTTGGTTCCATTTGCACACTTTCAGAGTTACAGACCTGTACAGGTTCATTTGGAATCCCCTATACAGAAAAACTGTTCCAGTTATTATGATTTGACCATGATCAGAACTACTTTCCCCCTTATTCAATCTTTGGCTCTCAGTTCAGTCAGGACAACTCATGAATGGATAACATATATTTGTATTGAATATAAAACGAGCAATATAATATTTATTATGTTTGTCTTTGATGTACTCTGACCGGAATCCGCCGTACATAAACAGCAGATCCAAAACAGCAGGTGGTAGACGGGGTGGTGGTGGAGGGTGAGCAGCAGTGTTTGAGCAAGACAGCAGCAAAAGCAAGCAGGAATGAGCAGTGCAAACTCCCAGATTAAATAGAGTGGTCTGAGAATGAAATGAGTGTGTGATGTGGACGAGGAGCTGAGGCGGCCCAATGGACCAGCCGCCAGCAACTGCACTGAGTTCCCTGACAGAACTTGCTCTGTGCATGTCTTAGACAGGCGCAACGCTCATTTAATGAGTTCAAAAACAGAAAAGAAAACACAACAGCTTCAGAGGGGCATTCTGGGAGCAATTCTGTGTGCCGTGTGAAAAACCATGAAACTGGGCGCCCGCTGGCCAAGCGGTCCAGGCGCATGCCACATATAGGTTTTGGCCAGACAGCGCATTGCGTGTTCGAGTCCCGCTCATGACGACCTTTGCTGCGTGTCTCTCCCCTTCTCTCTCTCTCCCTCTTTCCTGTCTATCTTCACTTGAAACTATCAATAAAAGGCAGAAAAGCCAAAAGATAACTTTTGATTTGTGCAAATCATTTAACTCCAATCTTTGCTTCTGGGGGACCCTGGAACTAAATATTTTAAGATGGGGGTCGGCGGCCAAATACACATAATTTGGACCCCCGAGATCCTTGACCTGGAAACGTTTGAGCACCACTCATTTTAGCAACATACGTTTTTCGGGAAAGATTTAGAATCGGCCTCAGTTCGTTATGTGGTTAACTAAAACATTCAAGTACCTTTTCCACCACTGCCCTTACCACGCGTCCCTCCAGCAGGCCCCCCGGGCGTGATGACGGGGGTTAACTTACCACGCGTCCCTCCGTGGCCTCCCCCAGCAGGCCTCCGAACGTGATGACGGGGGACATGCAGGCGCAGTAGAGGAACAGGAAGGAGGCCAGACACTGCAGGCTGACGGCGTCCGTGTAGTCGGACAGGTAGTGTGGAGCCTTGCGCTTGATGTCCAAAAGCAACCCTCCGCAGAACCTGCGAGAGAGAGAGAGAGAGAGAGAGAGAGAGAGAGGAATGGGGTCATAGCTTATAACTAAATAATAATTACATTGGATGAACTCAAACACTTTTTCCCCATAATGTGAAAAGTAAGGGTTTTGGACATGCAAGGTTTCCACCTGACAGCCACGATTTTATATACAGTACACACACAGATTAACCTTGCATCACCAGGCTTTCCACCTCGGAGGAAAGCCTGGTCTGTGTTCCAAAATACAGTAGTTGTATGTATGCTCTGGTAAGAAGAACCAGGTCTGAAACAGGGTTCCCAACCCTAGTGCCTGCAAATGAGAGTGAGCACACTCTCATTGCCGCAGTGAATCCATGTTGGGCTAGCTGGAGGTGGTTGCTAAGGCAACGGTGGGGTGGGGGTGGGGGGGGTGTGTGCGGGGGGTGTTATACTGTATGCTTATTTCAGAGCTCAGAGCAGGATATAGGCAGTGATGCCAGGTACAGTACCATGCGGTGTGTGCGCATGCATGCGTGTGTGTGTGTGTGTGTGTTGTTTTAAGGGGATGATGATGATGATGATGAGTGAACGATGACGTGACGATGAGGAGGAGGAACTGGGGGCCAAATCGTAGGTGGGATCAGATCTCACAGCATCTCTCACTGATGTGCTATGAGCCCACCCACCACACCCCTCTCTACACACTGTATACTGCTATGAGCCCACCCACCACACCCCTCTCTACACACTGTATACTGCAGGGTGTAAAGTACGTTTACTTAAGTACTGTACTTAAGTACAATTCTCAGTAATTTGCATTACTTGAGTATCTCCAATTTCCAATACTTTTTTTGAGTGGTGCAACCACTCCCTTATTGAGTGGTGCAACCACTCCCTTACACAGCTATGTGGGTGGGTGGGTGGCCGGATGGGTGAATCTGAGCACGAAAACAGCATGGTTGTTTTTCACCACCTGTGCGCACACACAAACACACACGCACATATTAACTGCATATATGGTGATTTTGGGTGTGCCAGTACAGTACAGTGACAGTACATTTACAGTACAGTAGAGGGTACAGTAGAGGGACCCCCAGACGGTAACTCTGTCCTTTCTCAACCGTTTCGGACGCGGGGCGGCTCGCCGGAATCTGGGTCTGGAACTCCCCCCCTGGGGCCCGTCCCACAGACTTAACGTTACACCTTCAGGTACTGTACTTGGTCCCACACCGCATTAACATTACAATTTACTTTTTATAACATTCTGTACATTTGAAACTGTAAACAACAAACTTAGCAACTGTCTAAAACAACATGGCATCTAAATTACTTCCTTAGAAGAAGAAGAAAAAAAAACATTGACGCATCTCATTCAACCAAATGAGCATACAGCATGTATATTATGCTTAATTTACTCTTAGGTGTGTGCCGATGCCGGGCGCTGAAAATAGCAGAACTACAAGCTCACAACGTGTCACATACATTGCATTGTGAGCATGGAGGTCTCCTATTTTCATTGTGCGCCTAGTAAATATACACCAGGCTTTATAGATTCTGGGTGAATTTGTCTCAGAGTATTATTAATATGCAGATATGCATGCTGTGTGTGTGTGTGTGTGTGTGTGTGTGTGTGTGTGTGTGTGTGTGTGTGTGCGAGTGTGCTCGCGCGAGTGTGTGTGTGTGTGTGTGCACGTGTGCGTGCGTGCGAGTGAACATTGCAACACTTCCGTGGTGTGTCAAAGCACCGCCCTCCTCACTGTCGACACGAACAGAGAGACAAACGATAATGATTAATTCACCTTCAGATCAAACACAACACAAATATGGCATGGGAGATAATGCGTGCCACGGCTGGGAAAATTCAACTTCACTTCATTACTGCAAAATTAGCTCGATAAAAGCAATGACCCCGGTCCACTGCATTGTGTAATTCATATCATATACCTCGCAGCGGGTCTGCCTAACTTGCCCGTTAACCACATCAAACCTGCCGTCCCTACTCTGGCCAAAGTGGCCATATCAGAACGTTGTGGGAAGCTGGAGGTACCTTCACTAAAAACCCTGTGACAACACTCCACACGTCCCAAACTCCTCTCCCTTCTGGCTCCAAAACTATGGGATGCACTTAACATTGCAATCAGAACCGCAGACTCACTCCCAATCTTCCGCCGTAGTCTGAAAACCCACCTCTTCAGACTCCATCTTAGCCCGTAGCACTTGCCGTAGCACTTGAAATTGCCCCGACGAAGCATACGGTATGATTCACGATGACTATTTTTATGTATTGTATTTATGTATTTGATGTCTTTTGTTCCTGCTTACTGTAAATCGCTCTGGATTAATAGTGTCTCATGCCAAATGCGGGGAGGGGAGCAAGTATAGTCCACTGGAAATATATGGATTAACTGGTTGAGGGTTATGACATTCAAATACTACTGTAGCTGTGGAAGGTCCACACGTTTATAGCGTTTTGGACAAAAGCAAAGGGTAATAGTGAAGAAAGGTGGATTTATGTGGGATAGCGCGCATGGATGAGTCTAAATTGCTAACGAACAGGGTGTGAAGTGTGGAAAAAATGCTATTAAGGCCAGCCAAGGCTGTCTGCGTCTTAAAATAATGTGAATTCATACTGTAGTTTGCCAACAGAGAGGCGACTAACATGGTTGTAAACCCATGCATGAGACAGCTCAGGGTCAGTCTACCAACAGGAGAGCTTACATGTACGCAGTCAAATCCACTTCCACATGTTTCTTTCTCCCCTGCTGATTCTTCCCCCCTGCTTTCTATCCTGTCTCTCTCACTTTGCCGTCTTCTGCTGTTCTTTTATAATAATAATAATAATAATAATATCTGGGATTTCATTACCAATCACCTGCTACCAGCCCATGTGCACAGTCCCTGTCACCAGTGGTGTAAAGTACATTTACTTAAGTAGTCTGCGCACACGCACACGCACACACACACACACACACACACACACACACACACACACACACACACACACACACACACACACACACACACACACACACACACACACACACACACACACACACACACACCTCCCTGTGCGCTGCAACTCTGGACCGTCGTGACCGCCATGGTCCTCTGCCTCTCCGAGGTCCGTCACACCGTTGGGGACGGGAGGGAGCTTCCTCTTTTCCTGTGTGGTTGAGATCACTGTACGTCAGTCGGGTTTGGGGCAGTGGTGGAAAAAGTACTAATAATTGTTTTTCTTAAGTAAAAGTATCAATATACTGCAATGTAGAACTACTCCGAGTCCGTTACAAGTAAAAGTAGAAAACAGTAGAAAGTACTCATTGGGTAGTCCTTTAAAATGTCTACAAATATTTTAAAAAATAGCAGATCTACTGTAGCTACAAGCTCACAATGAGTCGCATCGCAACGCAATGTGAACTTGTAGATCGGCTACAATGTATGGCTGGAATGTATATAGCGCTGAAGTGGTTACTGTATGTTTTGTAATAATAATGAAAATCTACAAAGTAACTAGCAGTAGCCTAACTAAAGTTTTCAAATAATTGTAGTGGAGTAAAAGTACAATATTTTCCTCTGAAATGGTGAAGTAGAAGTAAGTAAGTAAGGTGTTGGAAATCAGAAATACTCAAGTAAAGTACCTCAGAATTGTACTTAAGTACAGTACTTAAGTACATTTACTTAAATAAAATAAAATAAACAACGATCCTTCCTCCGATAAGAAATCAGCATGACCAAAAATAACTAATGACGGAGGAAAAACAAACAAATGGTTTTGGAAAATAATTGAGCAAAGGCCCCTGCGGAACGCCATCAAAGCACGAAATGCAATCTGTCTGAGATTAGAGAAGCACTTTGGACTATTTCTAAACAAGATGACATGACGCAAGGCTGAATCAGAAGCACATTAGGGCGAAAGAAAGCAATATCACATAATGAGTCTATGATTATTGTTTCTAAAGTGGTTGATCTAACAATAATAATAATGCGCTGGTAGCTGACTGGATTGGATTGCTGTTTAATTCTGTCTCTCTACAGCCTCGAGTCTTGTCTAAAGGAATAAATCAGGAAAAGCATATTTAACTAGAACTGCACTCTGTCGAGTGCCTACTTGCTTGTTTCACACAAGTAGGCCGCGCAAGCAGAGCGCGCAAGTACTGTCGACCGCTATACAAACTGTCAAATCTCAGCTTCTCTGTGAAAGAACGTTTGAAATATTGAATTATTAGGTTTAGCTATTTGCTACGTACCTAGTTTTTGGAGGTAAAAAAGTAGTATTGTTAAGTATGGTAAGAGACGGCTTTCGATGGTGACGTATATGTCGATCAGTGTCAGGTGGATTAAAGGAAATGCCTCTATGTATATGTATATGTAATTTGTACGTCATACGCTGGCACGGCGCATACGCATCAAACGGCGACATGGACAAAAACTATTACTTGCGCGCTCTGCTTGCGCAAGTAATTAACTAGAACAGTGCCCGTTGGGGGGTGATCAGGTCCGATCAATTGGCTAATAAAGGTCAAGGTTGCGCATCATTGTGATGTCAGAACATCATTGTGATGTCAGAACAGGCCAGCTCCATATATGGAGATCTAGGGGTGATCTGGATTTGTGCCCTGTCCTCAGTGTCCGGAGCCTGGGCAGAGGCTTTTGTGCTGGTTCTGGACAACCGGCGATCCGACAACCGTACTGCACTCCCCGTGGTGGTGTGGAACACGTGTGTCGAACTTGAAGTCGGTAGGGGGAGAACGGTTTCGGAGTTACGTGGATTACAGACGTACATACATACTGTACGTACAGAGACTTGGTGCATTTATAGATATGTGAATGTACTGCTGATAATGCTGCTGACCATTCATAATGTGATTGTTGACCAGTGAGGTGAGTTCATCCACTTTAAACCTTTTATACTCTGTTGACCGATGTCCATAGGGCAGTGGTTCTCAACCTGTGGTCAGGGTGATGACAGCCCAGATGACAGTGACGTGATAATTTAAGGAATTTTAAGACTTGTATAATACCTCAAAGGCTCAAAAAGAAAAAGACCATCATGCATGGAAAGTAATCAACAAACTATGCTATGAAAACTGGTCAAACATTGGCCAAAATTGGTCAATTAATGCAAATGCTTGTCTCGGTGGGGGGTCCCCAGTTTAAATATGATTATTATGGGGGATCCCCAGTTTAAATATGATAATCATGGGGGTCCCCAGATGAAATATGATTCTTTGGGTATTCCCTCTATACCAAATATTTTCGGAAAAATAGCCAATGGACAAGCTCACAACATGAGGGCGCCACAACATGAAGGCTTGTGATCTTGTAGATTGGATATTTCTGTCAAATGTTTGCCAGTTTAGGCCAAATGTCCAACTAACGGTAGGAAAACACTGAGGGCTTTCTACACATGCAGGGAGAGTGGTAGATCTTTACCTGAGAGGGTACATTTTTGGGCGGCTCTATCCTAATAGAAGGGTCCCACTCGCCAGGCGGCAGGACTGTCACCTGGTCTAGGAACTCATCTATACCAGCCACCAGGTCATTTCTGTCCTTGGCCTTGTATGCCACATCATGGAAAACCTGTGAAAAAATGAAATAACATATCATCTACCTGAAGAGTTTCCAAAATGCCATATTTCCAGTGTGTACTATAATCACTATAATCGACATTTTGAAGCAAGGATCGTTTACAGCTGTAGTTCCTTCCTTGGCCTTATGGCTCATCTGTTTTGAGGTGGTCACAAATTACATTTGAATCACGACTCATTTTCCAGACCATTGCTAAAGAAATCCATATCTGAACCTGCCTATACGGCAGAGGGGGGGGGGGGGGGGGTACCGTCCTAAAGTCGACTCTTCGGTACTACTGAAAATTTCTGACGAGCCGAAATCATTTCGGCACTACAGCGCCGAAACAGCGGTAAAATAGGAGTATGAATCGGCCCTTATTCTGCCACATTGTGCATCAACATTTAGTACAGTCATAAACATTGTATGCTTTATGGAGAGATACAGAAGACCAAGACTCTTCACGCTCACTAGGAGAACATGATCTTTGTGCAAAATGGCTGAGCCACTGCAGTTGCCAAAAGCTGTTCGTTTTAAACCTGGCTGATAAATGTGAGTGGGGGTACCAGCATATTGGGAACTATTGTTGTAGATTCTGTAGAACATACATGGGCAACTGGCGGCCACATGCGGCCCTCACCATCACTAAATGTGGCCCGCAGGTTATAATATCCGAACATTGATATATTATTGATTTCAGCTAATTACTAGTTATTGTCTTTTTTATGTCCTATGTGTTTGTATTGGTTCATAAAGTTAATAACTATAACTAAGAGCATTTGAAATACAAATTTACTTTTCAGGATTCCAATTAAAAAATAGCAAATAATTATTCAAAAATATAGCAAAAATAGACGATCTACGGGCTCAAGACGCGCCACAGTGGGAAGCGGTTTGTGCTTGTGGATCGGCAATTTGTGCGACGACAGTAATATGCAATGTGGCCCTCAGGAGTGAGTGTGGAAATATAGTGGCCCTGCAGTATAGACTTAAAAAATGTGCTGTATGTTTATTCATTAAAGACTAACCTTCAATTCATTTGGGCAGGAAAGATACATTGCTTCCTCTGTTTAACTTCTGGCTTACCTCGTCCGTCATCAGGGTGGCGATGGAGCGGCCGATCTCGTGGTACTGTGGCCCTTTTCCCAGGGGGCCGAGAAGGATGAACAAAAACCTGCAGGCAACAGAGGAGGAGAGGGAGGGTTGGAGTCCATCGCTCCCCTAGAGGGTATGGGAGGAAATGTCACCTACTGTAGCGCACCCATTAGTGGCCCCATTTTCGTCAGTGCCTTACCCCTTATCCCTAAACTTCTTTAACACCGGCATGCTGGAGTGAGCGAGTGGCCGAGATTTGGGGTATTGGGATTCAGTGTTGTGTGCATGACCTCTGACCTGGTAGTGATGGGAACCTCTGCCAGGCCGTTGAGCAGCACGGCGGGTGACAGGCGTACAAAGGCCACCACGGGGCGCTCCAGGAACTCTAGCTCCCCCACCAGGACATTGGACGCCTCTGCGCCCGGAGGGATCTTCTTCATGAAGTGGAGGTCGATCTGACAGACAGAGAGAGAGATATAGCGGCTTTCAGCATCATCCGGGGACTATTCGTCACCTCGCGGCCATTTGGACGAAGTGTTAATGCAGTTCAGTGTACACCAATAAGTCTAGCTCAAATTACTCTACTGAACCCCACAAAAAAAACGGCTGCTGGCGCTCTCAGTAGCCAATTTTTATACAAAAAGGGCAGACGATGTTACACACTATTTCATGATGCTATGATTTCCGAAGAAAATTGGCTAAAGTCAAACACGATTTGTTTCTCAAATCCGATCTTTAGGACCGACTGTCCAGACTGTATTCAGACATAATGTAGAGCTGGGTATTTTCGGTGAGTGACACCAAAAATGAGCATTCAGCACAGTCTGTAAAGTGCACCCTTAATGCCCGGGGGTATTTGGAACCATTAAATCAGGGCGCCCAGCGATTTGCAGCTTCAGAGCCTATTTCAAGGTTGCTCCGTGGCAACTTGAAAGGAGCTAGAAGTAGCTAGATGCCAAAACACCCCTGAGGCGAATCGACAACAACGGGAGGTTTGATTACTTCTAACGCAACAAGCGACGGGACCGCGATGGGCCGTCAAAAACATAATCTTTGGTTAGAATTGGTTGGAAGCATTGATTTAGAATTTTAGAGATATAAGAGTTATTTACGGGTCGGGTTAAGATTTTTCATCCCATCCATTAAAATGGAGGGGGACCACTTTGGATGACGTCCCGACCGGAAATGACATCGAATGTTGCCCAATCAACGCTCCCAGCCTGTAGACTGCATGGGGATTTTGTAAAAATGGAGATATGTTTTGCCAAAGGGACTTTCGTTGTAGCAGATTTTATTTGTCAAGCTTGGGAAAGAAGATAGAGTACTCTGTATACATCTGAGGTGTAATATAATGAATTATGTAATGTAAACATGCTGTAAAATGCATAAATTATGTAATGTAAAACACACTGTAATTGCAAATGTGAAATGGTGTCTTATAAACCCATGAGGGTTGGGCACAAGGTGTGCATGACACGAAAATAAATAAACAATCAATCAATCAAAATCAATCAATCATGGTGCGCTCGGTTATGAAATGATTAATGTTCTGCCTTTTGATTAATCTCCATCCGGGGCGTGGAGCGTAACTATTTGATAGGACGGAGACCTCCGTTTTGGCAGGTACAGTAAGAATGTTAACCTTTATACAGATACAACAGAGAAGGTAAATATATAATGTAAAGGTGAATACTGCACAATATAAAGAAGTGTAAATAATGTAAGGAGCAAAGAGGTGTCAATAATGTAAAGACGTGAGCACTGCATCATCACAACCCATGAGACGGTGCAAGCAAGCGCAGCAGAACAACACTCGAGTCGACACGGCTAACATTTTCCCAGGACAGAAATCTCCACGGCGATCATCTTGAACATAACGTAACCGTATCTTCTTTAAATACACGTCACTGCTCGTGTGTCCGGCTATCAGGGGCCCATGGATAAACAGGCAGGGATGTAAAGTAACTAAGTACTAGTAATTTTACTTAACCCATTTAGGCCTGAGATCAGATTCTAAGTCGATCTACAAGCTCACGTATCACACATTGTGAGCTTGTAGACCGGCTATTTTCAAAAGATGTTTAAACATTTGAAGACTTGAAATGGGACATTCTGCATCATGGGTACTTTCTACTTTTGGTACTTTAAGTACATTTTGACACACAATACCTTTGTACTTTTACTCAAGGGAAACTTTGACAGGAAAAAAGACTCGCTCACCGTATAGAAAAAGAAGTGAAACTCCTTAGACTGCTCTATGGTGCTCTGTGCTCATGGTTTAATTAAAAAGCAAACGTTTCGGTCCTCAGTCTAAGGAGTTTCACTTATTTTTCTATACGGTGAGCGAGTCTTTTCCTGTCAAAGTTTCCCTTATGTTTTTGAGACCACCGCTACCGTAGTCAAGTTTGAAAAAAAGGACGAAGAAAGGCGCAACAGTTTTCTCAGTGCTTCAGTTACTTTTACTCAAGTACATTTTAAATACCAGACTTCTTACTTAGTTGTAACGAAGTGGTTCTACATTGCAGCAGTAAACAGTAAACTACTTTTGCTTCAGTAAAACATGCGAGTGCTTTTCCCACCATGCACTGCTATCAGGGGCCCACGCGTGGATAAACAGAGGCTGCACGGTGGTCCCGGGGGCCTCTATCAGGGGCCCACGCGTGGATAAACAGAGGCTGCACGGTGGTCCTGGGGGCCTCACCTTGCTGAAGTCCACGTGGCTGTTTTCTCGGCTCACGTCCTTGCCTTCGCTGTGGGCCGGGTGGGACTGAGGAGAGGAGACCCCCGTCTGGCCTTGAGGGGGAGAGAACAACAACATGGTGTCAATGTCACCCCGCAGGCTCATACGGGTGCATGTGTTGGGTCCTACAAGTCATGAGTCCGACACCCTATACCCAAAAACCCAACCCTCCATGTCTGGAGCCACGGGTGAGTTTTAACCTGCAGCACGGGTTCGCCGTAATCGGCAGAGCAAGTCGGGAGCGACGGTATTGTCGGACTAATGCCTGTCGGACTGTTAGTATGTCTAACCAACGTATGCACCCAGCTCATAGTGACCATAGTAAGTAGTAACACAAGGACCTACTACAGAGTGGAAGGCCACAATTGTGAGTCTGAAGAAATAATGGTGCAACATTTGTACAATTTGTCACTAAAGCTGCAGCTTTGTTCTACAGCAATGATGAACAAAAGGATCAATGTTGTATCCGTTTTTCTTTCTAAGTGCTGCCTGCTAGTCTATGATTTGTTCTAGTAGTGCTATAGCCAAGATCATTTGATGAAAGATCATGGAGATTGGGGTGCCTTGTGCCCAATCTGTGTGGCGACGACGGTGTATCAACTTCTACTTAACCCATTCTGACCTGAGATCAGTTTCTAAAAATGTCTTCTATGTCAGTCGCTCTTCGATTTTTCAAAAATAGTAGACCTACAAGCTCGTAGCGCGCCACTCGGTGGCGCACTATGAGCTTGTAGATCTGCTACTTTTCAATAGCTAAAGCATGACATAATGCTAACACCAAAAGGGGTCCCGCCCAAAATGGGTTAACTCAATGAGGTGCAATCTTTAACTTTCAATTTATAGTTTACATTGAGGCATGTCCTTCCACCTGTTCAGCCTATCAACAAATGGCTTGTATTTATGTTTTAAGATCAATAAAGTAAAAGATTGCTCCTTTTTATAGATATAATTCCAAGCATTTTGTGATGTGAACTGTGAACTGTTTGAGCAAAACACAACATTCGACATTAACTGTCGCAGTCTCCAAATTATTAAATGAATCAATACACACATTGTGACTTGCTCAAAAAGACCAGCATTATTAGTGAGGGAGTTATGGTACCATATATTTGTGATCATAAAGGCAGCCAAAGTATGGTTCCTGTTCTATCCAAGACGTGGTATATAACGATTATTATTTATTAGTGATTGTTATCATTTTAAAACTGCCGTTGGAGGGCATCTTGTGTATGGTTGTTCTAGCTATCAGACGGCTAGAGAGTGGGGAAAAAAGAGAGTGGACGGTATGGTCACACAGATTGACATTCTTACAGTAGAATATATCCCTCTAGAAGAATATTTATCCAATCCAAACTTTGCAGGTGCAAAAGCAACATGCATCTTTGATCTGGAGCAGCGGGCATCCAAATATGCACATGTTCACTGCAAAGCAACTGTACAGTGTACACCAGAGGTGATTTCACAAAATGGTGGAGCTAGGCCAATTAGTGAAATCTTGCTGTGGTATGCGTGTGTGTGCGTGTGTGCGTGTGTGCGTGTCAGAATGAAAGTCTGGTTACATCGCACACACATAGTCTCACGTTGCCAGACGATCAGAGTTCTTTGCCTATAACGAAACGTCTGGTGACCTAAATTCAATGTTGGGGCTTGGGGCCCCTTCATAATGGTGCGGTGACATGATTGGACAGCAGTATGGGGGTAGGTTTGTTATCGGCCGTTATTGTAGTAGGTACAGTAGATACTGTATGTCCGGTCGTCTGGCTACGTGAGACTACACGTCACGTGACTACAAGATCTTCATCAGAGCATACGTAGAAAGTCTTCTATAGGATGATATAGCTGATCCTGTTCTCCCTTCTACTGTCCACAGAACAAAGACCGACCAGATGGATTAAAAAAACAATATTTTCCTTGTGAGGACACTCTCCACTCTCTGTCCCCCCTCTAGTCTACGATTAGTATTTAGCATTGTCCTGGCTAACTAGTTGCCTGTCCAGATTTCCTGGTCTGCGTCTCGCTGTTCGACAGGAGAGTAGCCCTGCGCTACCGCCTGAAGGAAACTAAGGCGTTTGGTCTTGGTTTGGCCATGGGGCGTGATGTCACCATTCTGGGAGGGGCTTGTGGGTGGCGGGAGGGCAGACAGGCATGACAGGCACCATACACAGGAAAAGACCTTTCTGGGTGATGATTTCTCAGGCCGGGGGATCTTTATACTATGATAAGAGATGCAGTTGACTGAATGTGTGCATTGGGGCATTTTTGCACATAAGCGTGCACACACACACACACACACACACACACACACACACATACACGCAAACACAGAGACACAAACACATACAATACACATGAAAAACAGACGCACAGACAAAGACGCACAAACACAGAGATTGAGAAACACAAACGAGAGGAGAAAATAGGAGATGATCAACCAACAGCAAAAAAGCCGGTCAAGAAATGGACATAAGAGAACTGAACAAACTTGAATAGATGTAAATGATTTACCACATTACAAATAATACAATATTTATACACCATGAAGCCAAAAGCAGAGGAATACAAATCTACAAAGTAACTAGTAACTAATGTTTTCTAATAATTGTAGTGGAGTAAATGTACTATTTTTGGATCTGAGACGTAGTGGAGTAGAAGTACTCTAAGAGCTGGACATACTCCAGTGAACTACAAATACCTCAAAACTGTACTTGAAAATACACGACTATACATTACTTTCCACTGTGCTGCGTGCGCGCGTGGCATGCAGGACCATGGACTCACCATTGTTGTCCATGGTGTGCGGCTCGGACTGCTTCTTGCCGATGTCGGCGAAGGAGCGCACGATGGGGATGCGGTTGGCGAGCTTCTTTTGGTTCTGGTGGTGGTGCTGCTTGAGCAGCGCCTCGCGGATCTTTCTGCGGGCGTCTGGGCCCACCGCGCCGCCAAGCGTCTCGTGTTGGTCCAGGACCATGTCTGGAAGGAGGAGGACCAGTGGTGGAACAAGTGTACTCACATTTGTTTACCTAACTAAAATGCACCACGTCTCTGTATGTCTGTCTGTACTGCATGCAATGCATGTAACTCGAGAACCGACACGTCAACACGTTCCACAGCCCCACAGGGAGTGCAATGCCCGGTGTTGAGTCGGTCGGACCGTGCACGGTTCTCCAGAACCGCCACAAAAGGCCTCTGCCCGGGCTCTGGAAAGGGCCCCTGCTCAGGCTCCATATATGGAGCTGGCCTGTTCTGACATCACAACACTCCATATTTGGGCATGCTGGCCAAGTATCGATGCTAACTTTGGCAAAGGGTGCACTGCATAAAGGGGCAGGGCTGAGCTCTCACTGACTTACCAATTTCAAATGGGACAGCCCTCAAGCCCTCGCAGACTTCACATGAACGTACACCTAAGTCAGTGAGGGCTCATTGAGTCAGCAAGGGAGCGGATTGGAATTGGGCCTAAGTAACATAATGTTATGACTGTTGTAACAGTTCAGCTTAGTCCAGGTTATCCTGGGTGAGCCCAACACAACCCACTAGCTCCCTCGCGAATATGGCTACAGGGCTAAGCATGGGAAACATATGGGCACACGTATGCCCCCGTTCCCAACCCAGCTGCTTATTTTGAGCTTGTTGGGTAACGTGGGTAAATTGTAACGTCGTCGTCAGCTGATGTTTTTGCTAGTCCGTCACGATGCTAATCGTGTTGACTTATTTATACGTATTTGTCCCTCTATGCTGTTAGTGGAACGAACGTATAATGGTCTGACAAAGATGGGAAATAAATGTTAAACGTTAACAGCCACAAGGGCAGGTTGGGTTCCATTACATTAGGTTGCATTTGTACACTCAGGACTTTGCCACACATTTTCAGCTCAAGAGACCCAAAAAGATACATCTGGTGCCTCTCTAGAAATTATGAATTAGCCTACCATTAATCTACATTCTACAAGCTCACGACGGGTCACATTGTGATGCTTTGTGAGCTTGTAGATCTGCTATTTTCAAATGATATTTTTTGGTTTGTTTTTGATTTTAGGAAAACATTAAAAAGGGATATATAAATACCCACGACGACCCCATAAACACGGGGTCAAATAAATTGGTCCCGTCCCGTGTTTTGGGAGCCAGCACTTTGAGGTGTGTATATACCTCTTACTGTAACGCTATATACATTCTATAAACTCTATAAGTCTCTATAAACTCCATAAACTGCAGTACCTGCGATCTCCTCCAGGGAGTTGGCCCTCATGTCCAGCAGCACGGTGCCGTTCATGATGCAGCTGCGCAGCTCAAACAGGCTGTGGAGAGACAGCGTTGCCACGTAGGGCTTACTCCACCTCTCTCCTCCGTCTTCTACGTCCTCCTCGAACTTCAACCACCTGCAAACAGGTCACCGATTTCAATGTAACACAACACAGGAACCCCAGCTAGTTTCTTAACCACTCGGTGGGAGGAGACTCAAAATCAGACCCGTCTGAAGTGAGTGGTGCTGTTGGTACTGTGGTGTACTGTATACTGTACGTCCTAGTACTGTACTGTACGTCGTAGTACTGTAATATGCTGTTCTTTGTAGTACTGTACTGTATCGTCGGGATTCACAATGATAATCGTCGGGATTAATATCGATATACCGTTACAAGCCTACTCTCTATCTTATATACATGTATACGCTTTTATAAATCAAATTAAAAGTCGAAAAACCCAATGAAATAGAATTTCACTGTGGGATCACAAAGGTATACAGACACTAAATAGTATCTGGAAAGTACACTCACATTTATATTTATTTTGTATTTTGAAAATCAGCGAAACTATGCTGCATCAATGATTTTATTGGGTAGGCCGTAAAATTACTTTTAGGTAGTTATTATTCCGGTTGTGGTTTCCTGCCTGATGACTACAAATCAGTGACTACAACATCATGATCATGAACCCGAAATGGAATGCTTCGCAGGCTAGTGGGTAGCTGGCCATTTCCTTCCACTCTGCGTCCTCTCCCTCCCGGAGGCAGATCTGTGATACTTTGTGAACAGAGTGCATTGTGGGTAGTGTACTGTACTGTGTACCTGGCCGTTTCCTTCCACTCTGCGTCCTCTCCCTCCCGGAGGCAGATCTGTGATACTTTGTGAACAGAGTGCATTGTGGGTAGTGTACTGTGTACCTGGCCGTTTCCTTCCACTCTGCGTCCTCTCCCTCCTGGAGGCAGATCTGTGATACTTTGTGAACAGAGTGCATTGTGGGTAGTGTACTGTGTACCTGGCCGTTTCCTTCCACTCTGCGTCCTCTCCCTCCCGGAGGCAGATCTCGTCCAGCTCTGTGAACAGGGCGTGAGGCATGTGCTCCTCGTCGCCATCCTCTGTCCCCAGGAGGAACTGCACCCGCTGGGCCGGTGTGTCTGCTGCAGACAGAAAATAATGTATGCACACAAAGATGGGACAACTAATGAATTCTAGTGAATTTTACTAGGTGACTAGTTGCCTAGTTGTTTAACTACCCATTATGTTAAAATAATATTTGTACATTTAAAAACTGTATACATTGGTAACTATAACTATAATCTAGCTGATTTTGAGGCCTACAAAACCGGGGAGAAAAAAAAAACTTGTATTTCCTTCTTATCAACCAGTGACTAGTCATTAGTTAACTAGTACAAGTTCAACTAGTGGATTTACTAGTCGACTAGTTGAATAGTCGAATAGTTGCTTAAAGCCCTAGTTAGAACAACATCGCTCACAACAAACAAATCAAAACGTACATTTGAAAGAATGTAAAATGAACTTGAATGTTCATAAGTGACATGAAAATGCTGTAAAGCACATGGTGGCAAAAGAGGTACTATAAATAATGAAGCGCTTTTCTTTACAGCACATGCAGTCTTTTGTGTACACAGAAAAAAAGAAGAAGATGACATTATGTAATGGTGCGTTCACACGGGCAGACGTCAAAGATACAGTCTACCATTCATTGTCGATGGAAGCCAGCGGCATGACGACGCAAAGACGCAGCGATGCGTGCAGCTGCTCCAAACGTCTTCGCGTGCGAACGCGACATATAGCGGTTATTAGTCATGTACCACTCGTGAAGATTGCAGAGAGGCAGGCGTGTATCCTCAGGTCCCCTCAGCTTCGGTTCCCTATCCCTGCCGCTGCTAATCAGCCACGTACCCTCGAGCAAGGCATCTCTGGGTCCGAGCTGCTCTGTGGTCCAACAGTGGAGCTCATCTGAAGCTCGAGTTTCCCCTCAGGGGGGATCAATAAAGTTCATGAAGTCATCTAAAAGCGTACCGCTGGCCGATGGGAAGTGGGGCATTGCAGAGGGAAGACACGCCATATTTACAGTAGCCCCGCTGGGCAGTGGTGTAAAGTAACTAAGTACATTTACCTAAGTACTGTACTTAAGCACAATGTTGATGTATTTGTAGCCAATTTCTATCGCAGAGGCAAATATTGTAAGCCTACTTTTACTCTACTACATTTATTTGAAAACTTTAGTTACTAGTTTCTTTAATTATTATTACAAAACATACATTAACCTCTACAGCCCTATACATTTTGGCATTTGAAAATAGCCGATCTACACACGGCCGGTGTGCAACCACCGTTACTGTGGGAGGGGGATATATAGCTTTGCGGGGGACTTACTGTGGGACAGTCTTGTTTTTGGCAGCAGTTTACTGAGTTTAGTCATAGTCTTTGGACTGAAACTTCATTTAGTCTTAGTCACATTTTAGTCACCTGGAATGTCTTAGTGTTAGTCTAGTTTTAGTCAACTAAATGTCATAAGATTTTAATCGATTCATCTACAGTTGATTTAGTCGACTAAAATGTATTTTGGCGGGTCTTGATGCCGTCGTAATGAGTGTTTTTACACTTGCTGAAAATAGCCGATCTACAAGCTCTACGTTGCAACGCGTTGTGAGCTAGCTAGCGATCAGCTATTTTCAGCATGCAACCAAGTGTACAATGACTTATACTGGATCTCTTGTCCACTAGTCCCTTCCTAACATTTTAGTCTAGTTTTTATTTGTCAACGAAATTGTCAGTATATTTAGTCTCAGTTTTTAGTCATCGTAGCTTAGTTTTCATTTGTTTTGGTCAGTGAAAATAGGTAGTCGACGAACATTTTTCGTCTTAGTTTTAGTCGACGAAAACAACACTGCTGTGGGAGGGGGATATTTAGCCCTGTGGAGGACTTACTGTGGGAGGGGGATATTTAGCCCTGTGGGGGACTTACTGTGGGAGGGGGATATTTAGCCCTGTGGGGGACTTACTGTGGGAGGGGGATATTTAGCCCTGTGGGGGACTTACTGTGGGAGGGGGATTCGTGTCCGTCTCTGTCCACTCCAGAGTCCCTCTCCTTGGAGCGCTTCCTGTGTCGGTGTCCGTGGTGGTGGCCATGGTGGCGGCGGTGCGACTTCCTGCCCAAGGGCACGTGGACGCCGATGTATAGCGTGCGGTGGCCTGCGGAGACAACAGGGACCATACGTGAGAAACAATTATGCTATATTTAAGAACTAAAATATCCATTTTACAACAGTGTGGGAGTCAGGATTCTAAAAGATGACAGGGGTTTGTATGGAAGAGAGGGAGTGTGTGTTTGAATACAGCAACTGCATTTGCGCGCGCAAATGCAGCAAAAACACACACAGTGTGTTTGTGTGAATGTTTTCTCATGACAAAAAAGCCCCATTGAATTTAATTGAGAGAGAGAGGGCGTGCAGTGCCAGGTATCGAGTCGGTCGGACCCACGGCTCTCCAGAACCACCACAAAAGGCTCTGGTCAGGCTCTGCCACTGGGCCTAATGAGGCCAACTCCTTTCACCTGTGCAATTTCCAGCCTCTGCCTCAGCCAATTGAGGCTCAACCAATCAGGCTCTGCCAGTGGGTCGATAGCCATGTACACTTTTCAGTTTGCAGTCTTCACACACATGTAGGCACATACACAGATCTCCATGTGGGACACCGGCTGACAGTTAAAACGGGTGCTATGACAACGTATATCATTAGGTTCCCAAGTAGGCCGGTGGCCGACAGGCACGGACAGGTCTAGTTGAATTGAATTGAGAGAGAGAGGACAGAGAGAGAGAGAGAGTGAGTGTATAATATAATATCTCAGTGTGTGTGTGTGAGTGTGAGTGTGAGTGTGAGTGTGAGTGTGTGTGTGTGTGTGTGTGTGTCACACTTTGCCCTATGGTGTGGGTAGTGTTTGCCGAAAATATAAGGCACATGTAGGAAGAACAGCCAAAAGTTGGAGAGAAGTCGGTTCTTTATTCACCTTTTCACAGACCATCAAAACTGAACGAAGGTATTTACACAGTAAACTGGGCAGGTTGGCCCTAGGTCCTCATACCTCTGCAGTCCTGCTTTGACTGCCTGGCAGTGGGAAGTCTCCCTACTTATAGGCTAAGCCCCTCCCACGGACCATACCAACCCTAAATTGATTCCACAATTACCCCAGTTACTTCTCAATGTCCAGAGACATCACATTTCACGTTACAAAATATTCAACCCATTATCTACAAGTACATAATATACACAATGATAAATACTCCCTCACAAACCCTCACACTGTTGGCATGTTCCCCACACCCCACAGCTGGTAGTTGCTCCCTACAATGGAGTCAACCAATTATCAATCAACTTGAATCAACCATCAAACAATATATATAGTCCAATAACAAATGTAACTCTCTGCAACATAAACAATAATTCAGAGTTCAATTCAGTGTCAGTGGCACGGTGAACTGCCACAGTGTGTGTGTGTGTGTGTGTGTGTGTGTGTGTGTGTGTGCGCGCTGTACGTGCGTGCTGTACGTGCGTGCATGCTGTACGTCTGTGCTGTGCATGCATGCGTGCATGAGTGTATGTGCGAACATGTGTGTGTGTGCATGCGTGTATACGCATTGCCGTGTGTTCCGTGTTTGGACGCATGCATGCATGCGTGCAAACAATTGCGTGGGTGACTACATCCATGGGGCCGTAGTACATGAAGGTAATGCAAACAGACTCTGGGCCCGCTGGGCTCCCGGCCTCGTGCCTTCTTTACCACAGACAAGACTACTGAACTGTACTGTATGTACTACTTGTGCTACATACCAGTGGTTCCCAAACTTTTCCATGTCAATTAAGGACCAGCAAATTGACACTAATTAGCCCGCAGGCCCCCATTTAAAAAGATATTCCAGGGACCCCCATAAGAGTAGATTTGTACGGCTCTAGCAGTGATTCTCAACTCGTTTAATTTCAAGGACCCCCAGTTTGACATGCATATTAGTCTACAGACCCCCATTTAATGGCATTTCTATCTCTGGGATGTCTGGGAGGTACAAATGGAACCAAATGGACCAGTTACAGACCATAAGGGTCCATTTGGTTACAAACTATTATTTAGCTGGGGACGCCCTGGAACTCCTTCAAGGACCCCTGGTTTTGGGAACCACTGCTACATACTACATCTGCTTCCAACACACACAGCATCCGGCGACCAGTGGTGTAAAGTGCTGTACACAAGTACAATGTTTAGGTATATTTGTACTTTAGTATTTCCGATTTCTAAATACTTTTGCTTCTAGTCCATTACATCTCAGATCCAAATAGTGTACTATTACTCCACTTTAAAAGCATCGATATTTAAAAAAAATAGATGCCCCATTGGTCGCTGCAGTTCGTTTGGAGCCATGTGTGTAGACGGGAGGGCGGAAGAATTTACACTGGGGGAGGAAGTATGCCGGAAGGCACGCCGCCACTCAAGTGACTACTGGCCAATCACAGAACATCTTTTCCAGGACCTATCAGACCAGAACATGTGCTCTGTGACGAAAGGGGCGTCTACCTTTATATGTCTATGTATAAAGGAGTGCTGCTGCTGGCTGGGGTGCCATTCAACACCCCACACTACATTTACCACACATCTACTCACTTACACTACTGGTCTTACTGACTAACACACCTCATACTATTATTGTTTGATGCATATTTTGAGTTAATTTATGTTGTAAATAAGTATATAATTGTGTACACTTAACAGCCGTGTGTCTTCCTCCTTTTGTTATGGCCTAAGAGCCAGGTCATAACAATTAGAAATGGGACATTCTGCAGTACGTTTACTTTTGTACTTTTACTCAAGTGCAGTTTGAATTCAGGACTTTTACTTAGTATTTCTGCATTGCAGTATTCATACTTTTACTTAAGTACAATAATTTGAGTACTTTTTCCACCACTGACGACCGGCGTAACGGGACACCAATGGATCCATACAGTACGTTGCTTCAGTTCAATTTAGGCTTGAGCGCATCCATTATTACATAGTCCCTGATGTCATGGAAGCTCTCTCTGTCTCTCTCTCTCTCTCTCTCTCTGGCATTCAATCTTTCAACGCTCAAATACATGCAGTCATGTGTGTGACCCAGAGAGTGCATGTACAGGACAGTATGTATCTGTATGTATGTGCACAATGCTTTAGTCACTAATGAATATGAAAAGGCTCAAGAGAGAGCGTGCGTGCGTGCAGAAGGGGGACAAGAGTGAAAGCGAGACAGACAGACAGACTGACAGAAGATTTTGATTTATAATCTTAGTCTTTTGAATCATCATCATCACTGTAAACATATTCAACATAGATGTGCCACGAACCTTTCCTTATAAGGCACTGAAATGAAGTGCGGCCTAGTAGGCCTCGTCCGAGGCCTGCCAGGGTGGCCTGAGGCCTACCAGGCCGGCCTGACCGGTCAATAAAAGAATGCTGAATTAACTAGCTTGTATTGGTACCTTTGACTGCCTCCCATTTAAAACCATAGATTTCACTGTGTAGTTTATGAATTGAACACATTGATAAAGTTCTCAGTGTCCAATTGTTGCGGATGACAGCGCAGTGTGAAGGCAAACGCAGCAAATTAAATATGCAAGAATCCCAACTTCTCCGCCCATTCGCATCGAGTCTACCGTGTCATTCAAAAGCCCGATAGGGTTGCGTGCTCTAGTCTAGGGTTTTTTTTGTCTATAAAAACTATTTTTTGTTGTGTTTCCCAAAAAAAGACATCGTGCCCAATTGGCTGCCAATTAGGCAGCACACAGGCTTCTCATGCGGCCTAGAGGGCATGAGCGCATGCGCTGCACTATACTGTACGTTAGGGCTGACCTTCGATTCCGTATTTGATGATCGATTCAAAATCGATTCCCGCGTTTCGAACGTCGACGCTTCGAAACGTCAACGGGGGGGGGGGGGGGTGCGAGGCGCGCGATGCGCGAGGCGCGCAATGCGCGCGATACGAGCAGTGACTCTTTGGCTTAAACAACGATATAGCGGAGAGAAAGGCATGCTTGGATTGGTCTCATTTCTTTTAAACAATAAGCAACAACTGTTGCAGGCTTGCAGCCTTCATGAAAGCAGTGACGCACAAATAATTAGGCTTAATAAAACATCCGACCGTAACAAGTCAACTGCCTGAAACAGGCATTACCTCTCCATCAAATAAAAAAAGATATAATCCAAACTCCTCTGTCAATTGTAAACGAACGGTAACATGAATGAACTTTTCAAGCCTGACACCTGTCAGAAATAAAATCAACCACGGTTGATTTGATTGATCATAAAGTTAATGTGACTGTGAGTGTGCGTATGGGAAAAAATATATAAACTTCACAGATTATAGATCACTTGGAATTATAACAATCTGAGTATTGCCTGAATAATGCCACTAGTGAAATCCCATTTTTTTATCGACATGCGATGCCGATGGAGAAATCCCACATAGTTAAATTTACCTCATAGTCATGCTGCATGCGCTGTTGGTCGATGAAGAATTATAATCCAAGGTTTGTCAATCATATTATGGTTTATGGTTGAAAGTAAACCATAATATTAAAGTAAACTCTAAGAAGAGATCTGCAGACTGCAGTGCAGAATGCATGCAGCTCCGCTTGCTAATTGAGTTGACATTTGCGCAACTTCACTGCATTACAGTAATTAGTTATTTGCCAGCACCTGCTCCAATATAGGCCTAAATCAAACTTTATTTATATAGCACATTTAAAACAATAAAAGCTGACCAAAGTGCTGTAGGCCTACAGGCTGAAACAAGTGGAGCATCGCATCACCATCGGCGCACAAAAAAAAGCATAATTAAAAGACAAAACACAGGCAAATAATATAGGCTACATAATTACAATAATACGATCAGGTGCAATTAAATGCCAAAGAGAAAAGGTGTTTTGGTCTGTAGGAGCAAAAAAAATCTATTCTTCGGTGCACTGAGCGCACTCACCATGTGAATCCAAGCAGCGCAATGGCTCATCGATAAAAGTTGAGATTTTATAGTGGCATTATTCAGGCAATAGTCAACAGATTGTTATAATTCCAAGTGATCTATAATCTGTGAAGTTTATATTTTCATTTTCGTGTAAGTAATGTTTTTATATGACTTATCAAACATGGTAGCCTATATTTAATGTCCACTGAGCTGTGGTGCATGCGCTTGCCTTCCTTGTTAACACGGGGAAAGAGGAGGCGTTGCGAGGTGCTGCGAGGCGCAAGCATGGCTCGCGGACCAAATGGGGCCGTCTCGCGGACCAAAAGCGGCCGCTTTTTTTTTAATGACTATTCGATTCAAAATTTAAAAATCGATTCCCGTGCGTATCGATTGAACGTCGATTAATCGAATTTTTTGGGTCAGCCCTACTGTACGTGCGACAGAACATGTATTTGAGAAACCCAGCCATTTAGTCTTAGCCTTAAAACAATGTTAATTTTGCCAGAAGAATATTTAGTCTTTATTTAGTCTTCGTCCAGACCATCAACTAAGAATGGTAACCACCAACATCCAAACAGCAGAGTGCTTGAGATGCCAGCATCATCTCACCAATGATGAGTAGAAGAGTATCACAACCCAGAAATCACAGCTCCCACAGTGTCTTATGCAAAGAATAAATCATATGCTAGGAAGAAAGAAATGAGGACTTATAGAGTGTTGTGTTTTATAATAATAATAATAATCCCACTAACAGAATCAGAAGGGTTGACGTGGTGTCTGGTTGCTAGGGCCGAGCTTACCAGCAGCCTCCGCACTTCTACAGACTGTACTCTGCCAAGGTTCTAGGCTCATTATCCCGCCCTCAATGTTTTCACATAATTTGTACAGTAAGTAAATATAAAACGCATTATTCAGGCAGATTTCAGCCACCTCTTTTTGGCAACATCATACTACAGGCCTAGAGTCTAGGGGTGGTTCATTTACTCGGTACAGTACATTTCCACCACTGCTCTCCGGATATTTAATGTGGAAAGAACTGTGTTCGGTAGTCAAACATTGCATTGTCACTGTTTGCAGACTCACTCCCAAACTTCCGCCTTTAGTCTGAAAACCAGTGGGGGAAAGTAACAAAGTACATTTACTCCATTACGAGGTATTTGTACTTTACTTGAGTATTTCCAATTTCCAGTACTTTTACTTGTACTTGGCAAAGATTGTACTTTTACTGCTATTTTCTAAAAGATTTGTATGCATTTTCAACTTGTGATATGGGACAGTCTGCATTCTTTTGGTAGGACAACTTTGTTTTTTTTCAACCATTCATGTTCATGTTTTAGGTTGGTATAGAGCACCGAAGTCTGACGTCACTTTCAGTAGAGGGCGCCGATACACAGGTTCATGTATTTTTTTATTTGCAGTGAAATCTCCATAGGGCGATTTTAGGTCGCTTCATATAAGAACTGTGTTTGAAAAATAAACCGACCATCCCGGCCTTTCTGTCAGGGGAGTGGCTGAACGTCGTTAATGACGTCCATTCATATTTGATATAGCCAGTTTCTGGAGAAAATGGAATTAATGTGGCCGCAAAAGCCTTGAAACTACATATGTCGCTGCAATGTCGCTGCTAATATACGTCACGCCCAGCTGTCAACACATTGCGTTCCTGAGATTCCTCATTGACGTAAGCTCAGCTGGTGATGACTCGAATCGTACTAACCACGAAACATTAAATATTAATAAAATAAAAATAAACATAATTAACATTCAGTTTCTGTTGTGCGACGGGCAGATGCAGCCACCCGCCTACCCGGAAATTTAGTCTCTGGGTTGTTTGATTAGTTTCTAACGCTTATTTTGTTACTCTTTGGGTATATTTGTACATTTCCACCTTCAGTCGATGCTTCATGTCCATATGAGTGAAAAGGCCGGGGTGATCGGTTTAATTTTCAAACACAGTTCTCATATGAGGCGATCTAAAATCCCCCTATGGAGATTACAATGCAAATAAAAAGTATCTGAACCTGTGGACTGACGCCCTCTACCGACAGTGACGTCAGGACTTCGGTGCTCTATTACAGAAAGTAAAAGATGTTTTTTTTTTTTTTTCATGTGCTGCTTTCTTTAGTTTTAGCAATTTTAACTATTTTTGACAGGCATTCGAACATGGGGCTATATATGTATTTATTTACAACATTGTATGTTGATTTCTTTTTTATTATTATTTACTATAGTCCTACTAGACCCCAGAAAATTACATCTGGCCACAAAAGATCACGGGAAGTACTGGTGTGAAGGAGGAGGTGACAAACTGACATATTGAACCTACAACACACAGTATGGGAGCCCCCCAGTACCTCTACCTCTACACCAGTAGATCCCGTGCTCTTTTGTGGCCAGGTGTAATTTCATGGGGTCTAGTAGGATTATATTTTTAAAAAAAAGGGAAAAAATCGCCATCAAATGTTGTAAAGAAAATAAATACATATTTGTAATGCCCCCGCCCCCCTGTCAAAGATCGCTAAAATCGCTAAAACTATAAAGAAAGCAGCAAATGAAAAAAAAAAATAACACTCATCTTTTACTCTCTCTAATAACAAAGTTGTCCTTTAAAGTACATTTTGTTACCAATACTTTAGTACTTTTACTCAAGTAAATGTTTATTACCGGACTTGTACTTGTAACAGTAGTAGTTCTACATTGCAGTATTAACAAATGTGAGTAGTTTTTCCATCTCTGCTGCTCTGTTCATCACTCCCAGGTCTTCCACCGTAGTCTGAAAACTCACCTCTTGTTTAGACTCCATCTTAGCCCGTAGCACTACTTCCACTAGCCTCGACGACATTACAGGCGTATGCAAAAGATAATGTAATTTAGATTGTATTGTATGTAGACAAACTAGACATAGCACTCTAGTGTATACTCATAGGGCTGTATTTTGCGTGTCTTAAGTACCAGGTCTTATTCCCTAACTTGAGTAAACTAAAGACCTGGAGGCGTGATCAATGCCATTTGGCTATTCTGAGTGGCCAAAGAGCATTGATCACGCCTCCAGGTCTTTAGTTTACTCAAGTTAGGGAATAAGACCTGGTAGTTAAGACACGCAAAATACAGCCCATAGTTTCATTGTACAGATATTCTACTGTTAGACTGATGTTATGTCCTTAGCTTGCTTATGATCCTTGATGACTATTTCTATGTATTTGATGTACTAGACCTGTACATGCCCGTCGCAGTCGGCCACCGGCCTACTTGGGAACGATGCAACTTGGGAACCTAATGTTATACGTCGTCATAGCAGCCGTTTTAACTGTCAGCCGGTGGTGTCCCACATGGAGATCTGTGTATGTGCCTGTGCCGGTGGGTCAAACGGTTCTCGAGTTACGTGCATTACACACACACAGACACACACACACACACACACACACACACACACACACACACACACACCCACACACACGCATTTATAGTAGGATTACCATACTGTACATGTGTTGTTCTTCCTTAATGTAAATCACTCTGGATTAAGAGCATCTGCTAAATGCCTAAATTGTAAATTGTTTACCTTCTAGCTCCTCCTTCTCGAAGTTGGTGTTGAGCATGGAGCGTGTCCCCCCACGGTCCACCACCACCTCCTCATCTGTCCTCTAGGGGGCGCACACACACACACACACACACACACACACAAACACGGTTACTTTGTTGTCAATGTACTGTACACATTTAGTAAATGGAAGCGTACAGCCAGCTGTTGCCAGGATGTGTCGTAGCATTATTTCATTGTGTCTTATCAACGTAGTTTAAAATCTACGTAAAAGGTGTTTGTTTCTAATCTGTACACATGAGTAAATGGATCAGCATACACAGCCTGTTGCCAGGTTTCACAAACTATGCTTTAAAAATATATATGGGCCTGGGGTATAAAGGATGCATTTGTATTTTTTTGGTTGTGCAGTGATGGAAAATAAAAGTAGCAATACTGCAATGTAGAAGTACTCTGTTACAAGGAAAAGTCTGGAATTCAAAATGTACTTGAGTAAAAGTACAAATGTTTTGGCGTAAAAATGTACTTCAAGTACTCTGCATATAGTGTGTACTAAAAAGTACACACTATGCAGAGTGTCCCATTTCAAATCTCTCGGCCGAAATGCATAAAAGGGCTGTGTTTAATGTATATTTTGAAATAATAAGGAAAGTAACTATAGCTAGTAACTAAAAGCTGTCAAATAAATGTAGGCTAGTGGAGTAAAAGTACAATATTTGACTCCGAGATGTAGTGGGGTGGAAGTAAAAGTATTGGAAATTGGAAATACTCAAGTAAAGTACAAATACATAAAAACTGCACTTCCCACGGTCCCAACCCACAGTTTGAGATCCTCTGCTGTAACCTATAGCTATAGAGGGTATGCACATGCAAGTGCATACAAGTGAGTGGCTAATGTCGTTTTAACATCGTTTAATGCAATCAGACTTTTCTGTACATTTGGATGCCTGTCAAGGCCAGAAAGTATTTTCTTTGCCACTCAGTAGGCGTTCCCGCATAACTTCCGGGTATGATGATGATGTCACACGCATACGCTCCATAGGCAACTGCCCAATGCCTTGCAAAACAGCACTTTCAGAACGCTGAAAGCCTGAAAGAACTAACATGCAGAGACTGATTTGCTCAATTTACTTTTTTTCTTTCTTTTTTTTATACCCAAAGCTGCAGCATTATTGGAAACTCACAACAGTAAATCCAAAACAGTCCCAAGTATTTCAAAAGGTTTAATCCAAACACTTCAAAAAGCCAGTAAATGGCCAGCATAAGAAAAAAAATCACACTCGTGTGAAGTGAGGGGTGGTCTTATCATCATACGTCATCAATATAATCACAATCAGCCAATCAAATAATTACATTCCAGGCTACAAACACACAAAGCCATGTGCATAGGAGGCCCTCAAAAAACACCCAAAGAAAAATCCAACTTAAGAAACTAATTCACAAAAGGCTTGAGTCCAAAGAAACCCCAAATATAAGGCACAATCTTGGCTGGAGCTTCACACGCTGTGTACTGTGTCTCGAAAGCCCTGTTCTTTCTGACCAAGCAAAGAAATAAAGAAGAAACCGGATGTAAATATACACAGAATCAACTAAGGACCCTTGCATGTCTTTAACTCAAGAATAGAAATGGAACATTTACGTTTGGTAACACACACACACACACACACACACACACACTCAGAGAATGTCAACAGATGTCGACAGTTTCACAGTGAGGGTTACCAGTAGAGCTGCATAATTATAAATTATGTTGGCAGGCACGTATTTTACTAGTAGTTGTCTGTGATTACAGTCATTACAATCATGCGTGTCAATGAATTGTGTGACAAATAAGCTACATAATTATGCTATTATGTATATATGTTGCTATAGTCGGCCACAGTGCCGGTTCTAGGCCTTTTGAGGCCCTAGGCAACATATTATACAGAGCCCAAAATGTTTATAAACAAATCACAAATGTTTATAAACAAATCACAAATGTTTATAAACAAATCACAAATGTTTATAAACAAATACCAAAATGTTTATAAACAAATCCCAAATCCCTTGGTCCTACCCCCCCGACCATGAGACTTACTACAGGTAAACTGGTAGTGGTCCTACCCCCCCCCATGAGACTTACAAATCCCAAATGTTTATAAACAAATCCCAAATGTTTGTAAACAAATCCCAAATGTTTATAAACAAATCCCAAATGTTTATAAACAAATCCCAAAATGTTTATAAACAAATCACAAATGTTTATAAACAAATCACAAATGTTTATAAACAAATACCAAAATGTTTATAAACAAATCCCAAATCCCATGGTCCTACCCCCCCGACCATGAGACTTACTACAGGTCAACTGGTAGTGGTCCTACCCCCCCCCATGAGACTTACAAATCCCAAATGTTTATAAACAAATCCCAAATGTTTGTAAACAAATCCCAAATGTTTATAAACAAATCCCAAAATGTTTATAAATAAATCACAAATGTTTATAAACAAATCCCAAATGTTTATAAACAAATACCAAAATGTTTATAAACAAATCCCAAATCCCTTGGTCCTACCCCCCCGACCAACTCGGCCATTTCCCAAACACAGCAGGTTTATGAAGTAAAAGAAAAACTAATAAACTCCATGGCCTCTTGTTGGGCTTGTTCCCAGCACACACAGAAGCCATTAGACATGCCTGCAGGCTTCTGCACTTGTTGAAGCGAAATCCACAGTTCACCCAAAACCTTACAACTTATAAGGTTATATAATATAAGTACATGTCCAATTTCAGGATTTTGTCCTTAAAACTAAAATGCACGGAAACACTTATGAGACAAGTGGGCCCCTGATCCGGAAGAGCTTCAAAACCATACTGGGACACCCGCTTCCAGTGTTATCAACCGATTATCACCAGTAAGTTACTTATCACTCGAATGCAATCGAGCCAGAGCCTGGAGCCTGAAGAAACTGACTTACATCGCCAGTTAAAAGGCCACTTCACGCCTTTTGCAAAGAGATCTTACTTTAATGATGTTTAGGACCCAAGAAACACTTTCCTGGGGTTTTATGTGTGCAATGTGTGTTTTTAGATATTTTAGTCATGACGCCATTCCACCGGTTAAAGGGATAGTTCAGACTTTTTTAACTTAAGTTGTATGAAATACTTGCCATTAATATAGTGGTTACAACTGCGAGTCCCGTGGTGGGAGTTCTGCTCTGGTTTTAGTGAATATTAAGTAGTTCCGGTCATTTTGTGGGGGGCACTGGGGCCACGCAAGCAAAAATAAATTAATCCACAAAAACGTAATTTGTATTGTTAAAATATTAGCGCGACTTTCGTTCAACTTTGACCCCTCCATCACATGGAACTATTTTTTGGGCGTAGTGATATGGACACAAAAAACATAGTTCTGTGTGATAGAGGGGTAAAAAAAAGAACGAAAGTTGCACTAATATTTTAGAAATAGGTCAACAATACAAATTAGTTTTGTGGATTAATTTACTTTTACTGCGTGGCAACGCGACCAACGGATGTCACTGCGTTTCCTAATTCCAGCCAGTAGGCTCCAGACGAGCCTGCTGGCTCGATTGCATTCGATTACAATTTTTACTTTCACAGACCTTGTTACCATGGCAACAAAAGGCCCCGGAACACAGTTTTTAAAGAGGCACTTTCATGCACCCCCTGTGCATTATTATGTTGGATATGAGATGAGTCATTCTTATTTATTTTATGTTTTAATAAAATGAGAACTAACGCACGCACCCACGCGCGCGCACACACACAGTCACACACAATGCAATTCATACTTTGTCACACAATGCTGTCATGCGCCAAATCTAGCCGATGTACAAGCCCATAACAAGTTGCAGACGTGACACGTTCTGGTCTTGTAGATCAGCTACAGCACCGCCAGTCGGCGCGTAACACAGTCTTACAACGAAGCATAAATAGCCAGGAGTTGATACTACAGATTGTGGGTGCATAAAGACAGGTGGAAAAAGTACTGACATTTTTTTCTTAAGTAAAGGTATCAATACTGCAGTGTAAAAATACTCCGTAAGTAACAGTCCAGAATTCAAAATGTATTTGAGTGAAAGAACAAAAGTATTACTACAAGCTCACAATGCGCATCGCAACGCATTGTGTGAAGTACAAGTATTGGAAATTGGAATTACTCAAGTAAAGTGCAAATACCTCAGCATTGTACTTAAGTACTGTACGTAAATGTACTTAGTTTAACACCACTGCTTAAAGATGCAGCAGCAGCATGTTCCTGGATGGTTCACGATTCTATAAATAGCCTTGACCTCAAAAGAGGAAAAAAGCGAGAGGGGGAGGGGAATTAACATGTCTACCTTGCTGATGAATTATGTCCAAGTGTTTTGTTTTCAGTTGCACTGTGCAAAGGACAACCAACGGTGGGGAGAAATATGAGCTGCTGTATTCTATTGCAAAGCTGCAGCTTTAAGACCAACAAATGCATATGAGTCTTTATTTTTATTACAACTTGTATTACAACTCTATTGTCTCATCACTGAAGTGGGTGAAATTCATCTCTGCACTAGGACCATAATGTTCTCGTTTTTCGGAAAAGGGAGAAGAGGGGGGGGGAAAAGAGCGGGATATGGAGAGGAAGAGCAGCGCTACAGTAACATTAAGACCAGCAGATTGATTGATTGATCGATTGAACATTGTATTCACAGTACAGTATACAGTATGTAGAAGGGGTAGCTACAGTTCAACAAAAGTACAGGCCAATACAAAATCAAGGCTTGTTTACATCAGGGTCCTCCACATTCAAAAAGGAAAAAAGGGGAAAGACGTGTACAGTATGGAAAAAAGGGAGGGCGCCTTTAACTTTTTACAGGACAGGGCCAATTTCAAATTGTAGCCACCTGTAAGTGCTCTTTGAGAGCGGTTTTGAGTCTAGAGATTCACATTTCTTGGTAGGGCGTCACATGTTTTAGTGGCATAGGAGCTAAATGAATTTAACCCCTTGTTGGAGCCGAATAATGTGGGTTGAACGTGGTTTGTTGAACTCCCTCTGGTGTTGTGATCATAGACTTCATTGACATTAAGGAAGTATTTAGTATTTGGTGGTGCAGCGAATCGTCAACCCGGCCTAAGCCATTCCAGCCTATCAAAATGGGCAGGGGTGAGGTGGGTTCTTGGAGTTAGGCCAAGTAAAATATAGACGGTATTTGCCTCTTCTGGCTCTGGGGAAAATGCTCTCAAGTGAAGGCAAGCTTCCACGTTGGTGCCATGGAACGTAATGAAGGGACGTGAGTCACGTGACTGGGCGCCGCCATGACACTCATGTCCATATACCTCGGGCGCACTTCCGCCCTCAGTTCACTACGGATCGCTCCAATGAATTGCAGTGGCGAGTGAGGCGTCTACATTTCTATGTCTATGAAGTAGAAGCCTGACTACTTTGTTTTCGGGATGACTGGAGCCTTGTTTTTAGGGCCTTTGGGGTGCTGTACCATGAACAGTGATAGAGCGAGCGAGCGCGTCTGGGTTCACTGGGGTGAGCAAGTGACAGAGTGCAACTCCGTTCATCACACATTGCGGCGTGTGTGTAGGTGAGATAGAGGGGGAGAGAGACAGGGGGAGAGAGACAAGAGAGACAGAGAGAGAGACAGAGAGAGAGACAGAGGGAGAGACAGAGGGAGAGGGAGAGAGAGATCTGCGACCAGAGCAGAGTTAAATTGAGGGTCTGCCAGTTGTCCCTCCATTGTCCCTGCTCATCCCAAATACACATTCAATCATCCCCAAACGCAGTCTTGCGTGCTTAGTCTCCTCTCACGCGAGTAAGTACTGTGCTGCTCCAAATTATGGAAATAGTTGTGGTGTAAGTACTGTACTTAGTACAATGTTGAGGTATTTGTACTACACCTGTGTGAAGTGAGGGGCGCCTTTATCATCGTACATCATCATGAATCATCTCATACTGGCCAATCAGAATGCCCATTGCCTGTTACCACAAATTTACGTCATATTTGACCTAATTTCTCTATTCATTGGCGATGGCAAATATGAGACGTGTGCGGGGGACGAGATGGCCATTGTCAATGGCATTGTTTGTGTTTTGCGGACATTTTGTGGGGACAAAAGCTGTGTATAGGAGGGGCTGGCACCCCTCAAAAAGTTTGTACCGTAGTTAGAAACCCATAGTCATTGATGGAAAATATTTAAGGCTTAAGATCAAATTATACCACAACCTTCTCATAGACCTGCCACACTGTCCAGCTCAGCGTTAATTACTACCGTGTCTACATACAACTTTTTATTTTTAAATAATTAAATTACATCTATACCTTATTTCTTAAAGGGACATTTCACCACTGGAAGAAACGTGTGTCAAAGTAGAACTCAAATGCAGGCAACACAGGCAGAGCACTTGCAAGAGTTTAATAACAACCAAACAAAAGGGGAAAGCTTACATCTACATGAAGAAGGCAGGTCAAAACCATGAAAGCAGTCCAAACTAAGGCAAAAACGTCACATAGGAGCAGGCAGTAACAAAGTCCAAAAACAAGCAAAAGGCCAAACCTCTCAGGAACACTTGGAATCATCAAAATACTCAAAAGCAGGAGTCCTGATAGTCTAGCAAGGAATGAGCAGAAAGAGTCCAGTTTTGTGGGTACTAGTGGCTTGATTGGGGAAGTTGCTACAGGTGAGGAATGAGAAAGGAACTGTTGAGCTGATGAGGCAGTTGGAGAGAGGTGTGGAAATGGGACTATAGTGTGATGGAATTGAATGTGGGAGTGGCCAGCATGGAGACACGGTCTGTGGATTGACACACCGTGGAACAGATGTCACATCACTCAATGTTATTTAATAGTATTTGTAGTAGATAACAGTAGCACAATTTGAAAATTGCACCAGGAGGTTTGACTTTTAGGAAGGAAGTGAGACCACATTTTCATGACAAATTCTCATCATGAAGATGGCGTCATGATTAAAATATCTAAAAACACATAATACACTCATAATCATTGAAACAAGATCTGGTTGCAAAAGGGGTGAAGCAGCACTTTAATCGTTAGCACCTACTATTTACAAACTGGTGAAACGGTCCCTCTATGTTTACTTATGAAGCAAACAAAAAAACTGTGGCACCCCAATGTTTTGGTAACTCTAAACTAAAGTGGGTGAGTGAAGTGTATAGAGATGGTCATGTGACCGTTGCCACCAGCAGTTATGTCAAACATGGCTTGCGGTGGCCAGCAGTATCCACTGATCCTGAAGAGATTAAACTAGCATGTTGGTGGTCACACACACACACACACACACACACACACACACACACACACACACACACACACACACACACACACACACACACACGGATAGGCATGTGAGAGCATCCAAGGAGTGCATCAGGGTCAATTGGTGGACAGATGCTGAGACGAGGACACGAGTGTGTGCATCCAGCTCTTTATCTCTGTCTCTCTCGCGCACACACACACACACACACACACACACACACACACACACACACACACACACACACTTGTCCTGGCCCAGATGACGAGTCATTATGAAGTGCCAGTTGACAGACTTCAGGCGCCAGATTTCCGATGGCAGATGGTTAATGCCAAGTCTGAATTTTCCACGTCTTCATTATTCTGTGAATAATGTCCGTGCTTCTGCATTTCAATTCACACTGACCCTGATCCAGCCCTGATCCATCCTCCACACATCCACACTGACCCACTGGGGAGGCCATTCTTACATAATGGCAGTGGTGGGGAAGAAAGTATACTCAAATGTTTTTACTGAAGTGTCAATACTGCAATGCAGAAATGCTCTGTAAAGGCTCATTCATAGTCTGGATTTTTCGGTGGTGAGGTGACCACCGCTCCGGTGGTGAGCTGACCACCGGAGCTGAAATAACGTTGAGCGGTGGTGAGTAAAAACAGAGAGAAGGGCTGGGGCGGTGGCCCCAGCCCTTCTATGTAGACTGTATGAGCCTTTACAAGTAAATGTCCGGAATTCAAAATGTGCTGAGTGAAATTGGCATCCAAATGTACTTAATGTACCAAAAGTAAAAGTACTCATTACGCAGAATGTCCCATATTTAAAGTTTTCAAATATATACGAATCTTTTGAAAATCGCAGATATACAGGCTTACAGTGCGTCGCAACTCGCGATGCGTCGCTTTGTGAGCCTGTAGATCTGCGATTTTCAAGTGGCCGAAATGTATGGGCTGAAGTGGTTAATGTATGTTAGTACAATATTTTGAAAGTATTGCGGAAATTGGAAATACTCAAGTAAAGTACTAATACCTCAAAATGTGCAATACTTAGTTACTTTCACACCACTGCATAATGGCCACTGAGTTAACACGGACATAAGAAGCATCTCATGATTTCAAATTTACCGTACTGAAGATACAGACAGACAGACAGACAGACAGACAGGTCCAACATTCGTTCAATTACCATCTGCATTGTTAATTTAACTAAATGTTTACACTGTAAATGAGCTGTGTGCAGTACATGGGTCCTTATGAATCAGATACCGTGCGCTGTCAGAAGATATCAGTCAATGTCTGTGTTGTCGTCAATGCATACGTGTTTCCTGCTGCATTTACTGAACTATAGTGCGGTGCCCTTAATCATGGCATGGGCGTTCGGAGCACATGCCCGAGGGATGATTGGTTGGCTCCTGCATCGTCGGTAGAGACCAGCATTATTTCTAAACAGGGTTTAATCAATCAATCTTTAATGAGAGAATTCAATGTTGATGTTAGAGTTTTGTTATTGACACAATTACCATGGACGCTATACATGTAATCAGGCTGCCAAGCCATTGAAGAGCTGGCAGCCACTGATTCCCATCTTTCTATTCTCTGTTGTCCCACAGCGGAGCCACGTACGGCACCCGGCCAGATAAGCACAGATTGACTTCCCCGGCGAGCAAAGGAATTGAAGAGACTGCGAGACTAAGAGAGGGCTTGAGTGGCCGAGCGAGTGATACCATGTTGTGAGTGCTCGGCTCGCTGACATTCTCAATGTTTCTTTCATGAACTCAGATACACATCAGGCTTATAAGGCGCAGCACAGAAGAATAGGCTTCAGTTGCAGGACGGCAAACATTATCGCTCTGGAAGGAGTGCTTCTGCTTAAGCCTGATTAAGTCTGATTAATACAAGTTTAAATCAGGCATCGTGGTCACATGGGTCACTGGCACTGCCCAGCATGGCAAATACTGTATACCTGTGGTTCTACAAAACACTTAAGTGAAAGTACAAAGGTATTGGCATCAAAATGTACCAAAAGTAAAAGTACTCATTATGCAGAATGTCCCATTTCAAGTTATCAAATGTATAAAAATCTTTTGATAATATCAGATCTACAGCATCACTGGTTTTGAGCTTGTAGATCGGCTATTTTCAGATGGTCAAAAAGTATATACCGTAGGACTGTGATTATTGTATGTTTTGTAATACTGTACAAAATCTAAAAAGTAACTAAAGTTTTCACATAAATGTAGTGGAGTAAAAGTAAAAAAAGATTGTAAATTGTAAATACATGCACGCACGCACACACAGTGAATAACGAGGGGATATCAATTGTAGAATTGTGTAAAGCCAGCTTGGCTGCTAGCCCCATTTCTGACCCACCCCTTCACTATTGCTCCGGGATTCTGTCACATACTGTACTATAATTGCCATCCTGAATTGTGGGGCTCCATACAAAACAGTGACATTTTGAACTCTTTTCCAAACGTTGTATCAAAGATGTCAAGACTGTGTTGTTCCTACAGAGATGACGTGTGGTGAGATTTAAATCCGCTGTGAAACGTTTAAATCATTCCTGGTCTTCTGCTGATCGGGAACGAGCGTCCATTTAAAATTCAGCACAGGCTGATGGAAACCCTACATTTTCACCACCCTGTCTCTACCAAAGACAAGTACTGTACTTAAGTACAATTTTGAGGCATTTGTACTTTACTTGAGTATTTCCAATTTCCAATACTTTCTGTTCCACTACATATCTCAGAGCCAAATTTTTTACTTTTAACTATTATTACAAAACATACATTAACCACTAAATTCAGCACTATAATACATTTCGGCCATTTGAAAATAGCCGATCTACAAGCTCACGATGCAACGCATTGTGAGCTTGTATATCTGCTATGTTCAAAAGGTTTTTTATACATTTGAAAACTCGAAATGGGACATTTTGCATAATGAGTACATGAGGTCCTTCAAGTACTCTTGTAATATACTTTTGTACTTTTGTACTTTTACTCAAGTACATTTTGAATTCCAGACTTTTACTTGTATAACGGAGACCACTGCAAATTAGCGACAGGTGAGGCCAGGGACATTCAGAGAGTGTTAGAGAGGCAGGATTTCGAAACAACATTAGCTCAACGCAAAATGCTGCGTTCAGGTTCAGGAGACTTCAGGGGTAAAAAAAAGCTATTCTCCTGAACGCTGCCCCTCGGTATTCGGCATGGAAAGGAGTGGCATTTGCATTTCTTTCACCATAGTAAATGCTGCATTCGTGGTATGGAAAGGGCAGTTGTTTTACAGACGGGTAAAAGGGCAGGGCTGAAGCCCCCTTTGATGTCTATGTGTGCACATGCCTGGGTGAGGGAAGGGCCGTTAGATCTCCTTGGTCATAAAGCAACAGCTGTTGACCAACAGGATGAGCAACATCTACAGTTACCCCCTCAATATAATTGACTTAACCCACGTCAGCTGTTTTCTATCAACAGGTCCCACCGGGGGCTCATTGTTTGAGAATAGAGCTGCCTATGCAACGCCTATGATGATTTGAACTCAGGTCTCCCGTCCCGTGCGGGATGGGACAATAAATAAAGCCAAACTTCTTAACCACTAGCCAAAAGAGGAATTCCCCCTTTGGGCAAGGGAGATATTTAGGCTTTTCAGGCAGATGCTCTCTGGGCCACCCTGCCAAAGTGCATCCTAATACAGAGGAAATTCTTTGTAATACACAAGTTTACATTGAATGAATATATTCATTAAATGTATGCGAGTATGTGTGATTCTAATCACACGCTTGTCGCTATACTGTCATTACAAATTTCCCACACACTTATTTAACAATTACAGTTGATTAAGTTCCTGTATTAATTTTCGCTTCTATTAGAATATTGTTTGTTTCTCTATTTTCTTATTGAACCGGTTCAGACCGAGGTGACGCAGCACTTCCAGGGTCAAGCTACTGTATCGGCCTGCTCTGAATGGCCATGCACTAAAAAAAAGTCCACCTGGCTCCATACCGCGCCACATGTTCTGAATAGCCACAATCCCCCCCCCCCCACCATTACAATGCTGCATCCAGAAATACAGACCATGCAGGAGCCAATGAATCATGTGCTCTAACACATAACAACAACACACGCAACAAGCGAATCAGCGAATCAGCCAACAAGTTCTACGCAGTCAGGTTCAGAAACAAGGTGAGCCTTAACTCATTTCAACATGCCGTCCCTAATAGCCGATCTGCAAGCTCACAATGTGTCTCATATATAACTTATTTGCACTTTTTACTTGTTTGTGAATAATAATAATAACTTAAGTCGAATCTAACATTTCAAAAAGTCAAGTGCTCAACGCAGAAACAAACCGTCACATGCCCAAGGAAACGACAGTGATGTCACATCACTGCCGATTCCTTCATAATGGTGTTCTGTTTCTGCTGCTGTGCTTCATTCTACTTCCTTGTTGCATAGCAGTGACATCACAGACTAATCCTTGCTTCCTTATCGTAGCATTTCACGTGTGGAGTTTATTTTTTTATCACCAGGCTGCAGACTGTAGCCTATATTTCCGTTCGCGCTGATGAAACACCAATGGATTATAATTCATAATGCCAACATTCAACACAAGATGTAAACTAACCCAGGTAATGTTGGCCTAATGCGCCACTCTGTGTAAGTGTAAATAAAGTTAGAAAGATTAGCCTGATGAGTGATGACCATGTTTGAAACAGCCTTGGATCAAGACGGTCGACTCATCAGGCTAATCTTTTTTATATCATCCTCTCCTTGTTGATATATTATGCCAATATGCCATTTAGGTTGAAATCATGATATAACTTTATGTTGTGATAATAAGCAGCAGTAGCCTCAGTCATGAACTACATGTCTTCCGTTCGGTAACAAGACAACTCACTTGGGGGTCACTTTAATTAGCTCTGGTCCATAGCTCTAATGAAAAGGTATTAGAGCTATGGAACAGAGCTAGGGGTCACTGTGGGCCACGCATTAAAAATAAATGTGCAAGGACGCGCTGTGATTGGCCAGTAGCCACTTTGAGTGGCAGTCGGTGCAAACGCTCTCACCAGAACATTATTTACTATTCTCTGTCTATCAGGTCGCAACTCCAACGGCCCTGACTGTCTGTCTGTCTGTCTGTCTGTGCATTATAATGTACACAGAAAAATATAACCAATTTGGTCCGGTAAGAGATCATTTAACACTGCGGATTTTTTTTTTTACTGTGTATCATAAAGACATTATGAGAGTCGCAAAACAATATCATATCATGGTACAATTCACTGTATAGCACAGTGCTACACAATGCGTACATATAACCCAGGATTCAGTTTCCTTTAGTACATTGTGTATTTTGTTTTGTCTTACAGTACATGCACTTGCAAAACAAAAGGAAACAAACTTAGGAAGTGCTTGCGTGCGATGCCTCACAGACACAACTCACAAGTTGTTAAGAGCATAAAGCAATTCTCTGTATGCCTTCGTGTCTGTCTCATTATTCTATGCCCTTTCCTGCCTCCTCCTGAGCTAAAACAAATCATAAAATCACTCCGAGGTAAGATTACGCACGTCCGTCAAACAAATCCGAACACAAATACAGCGAGACGGAGATACAGAACAGCATAGCCGCACTATGGATGATTGAACACAGCTCATTTCCAGTGGTGGAAAAAGTACTCAATTGTTTTACTTAAGTAAAAGTATCAATACTGCAATGTAGAACCACTCCGTTACAAGTAAAAGTCTGGAATTCAAAATGTACTTGAGTAAAAGTACAAACGTACTGGTATCAAAATGTACTTATCCTGTCCCCACCATGTCACCCACTGTCCCCACCATGTCACCCACTGTCCCCACCATGTCACCCACTGTCCCCACCATGTCACCCACTGTCCCCACCATGTCACCCACTGTCCCCACCATGTCATCCACTGTCCCCACCATGTCATCCACTGTCCCCACCATGTCACCCACTGTCCCCACCATGTCATCCACTGTCCCCACCATGTCACCAAATGAGGGACGAGCTTCCGTCGGCAGGTTCCCAGCCTCTATTTATAGACGGCGGGTTCCTGTGGGCTCACCTCAGGCACCTGACCCGACTCCAGCACACCCAGGGAGAGAGCATGCATGGTGGCACTGCTCCTGTTCCTCAATCAACCATCACATTCTGATCTCCACCGCCTGCCACAGCCCGGCGGTTTTAGATTAATCTGCCATTCTGCTGTTTGGCGGAGCGGGCGGGGGGGGGGGGGGGGATAAAACCTTGCCGGTGACCGGTGGGTTCAGTGATGGGGGGACACACACACACAATTAAATCATGTCTCGGCTGTCAGTTGTGCCGCGTTCACCGGTGGCGATAGCTTCGGGGAGGGAGAGAGAGAGAGAGAGAGAGAGAGAGGGGGGGGGAGGGAGTCAGTGGCTTAGACCATGTGACCCAGGACTCCTGGGGGGAGGGGGGGGGGGGGGGAGAGGAGAGGGGGAGGGGGAGAGGTCGCCACCCACGAACACGTGCAGCCACCAAGCGCACCGCATATGCAAAGACGAGATGAGCATACATTATCTAGGCGTGCACGTTTTTGTCACCTATATGAGGTATTTTTTCTTCCCCAAATGAATTTCTTTATTATTATTCATTATTTTATTCAAATGATACACAAAGTCAATATTAAAGTGAAGAAGAATGCCAAAAAGAGAAGTATCATTCTCCAGGACTATTTGTACATTCATAGGATAAAAACTATCCATCAACTGAATATGCAGTTCTATTACAAATAAAACTGGACAATATAACAAGAAAAGAAAACAGCAGAACATATCACAATAGTAAAAGTCGAAGTCACAGAACAGTAAACCTCTCGGGAAAATATTGAATGGACCCAGGTTAATTTGGCAGACCGTATGGGGTGTATTTGGTGGTTAAGATAAGTGATTTTAGAATCTATTGTCTACTACGCACTGCATGCGAAACAAGACAGCAAAACAGTGCAGATGCATGCCCCCATTCCCCCGGCAGACAGCCCATGCACACGAGAGCATGTTGCTCACGGTTCACGTAATACCGTTCTTCCCTGCAGGTATGGTGAAGTACAGAGCAAACAGGGGAGAGAGAGGAGAGGGCAAGGTTTCAGGCCTGGACATGAGAGTAACATGTCATTGTTAGTCTGACCGATTAATAATAATAATAATAACCAGTAAGACGCGCAAACACGGGAAGCGAACGCAGCTCGTACATATTTGGGTTTTGGACGTATAGCTGCTTTGGGGACTGGCTGAGTCATGGTGACGTAATCACTCAGTATGGTTATGGCTGAGTCATGGTGACGTAATCACTCAGCTCCATATATGGGCACAAAAGCGGGACAGACACACAGACACACAGACATGATCTGCTAGGTCTCATAGTAAGTGCTCACTGGGTTCGCAATCACTGCGTTCACAATAATGGGAGGTAAAACATTGGGAGGTGAAGCGGCGAACAGTCGACTCCAGCGTCCTCACTTCCCACATTCACACACCAATGGTGGCAAGCTCACACCGACCAACTCATTGGAGGCAATGTAGGGTTCAGTGTCTTGCCCAAGGACACTTCGACATGTGGACAGGAGGAGCCGGGATTCGAACCGCCGACCCAGGGATCATTGGACGACCTTCTCTTCCTCCTGAGCCACAGCCGCCCACTTTTACTAACACTTTCCCAAAACATAACCTCAGTCTTAACCGGCCAGGTATGTTGCTAACCCTAACCTCAGTCTTAACCGACCACGCCTCAGTCTTAACTGGCCATGTAGGTCGTTACCCTCGCCTCAGTCTTAAAGGGGAATACCACTCATTTTCAAATTGAACTATGTACCTTAGAGTTATTGTATGGAAATAATAAAAAAGTCCCCCCTTCAATTTAGCCTAGAACTGGTGGTCTAGATTGACTTTGGGCCATGAGATCAGTGACATCACGAAGATGTACTTTGCAAGCCAAAGAGTACTTGTACTTCTAAATTGCAGTATACTTTTACTTAAGTAAAACAACTGAGTACTTTTTCCACCACTGAGGATGAGCGCCACTGACCCATGATGAAGAGGATTGACACGACAAGCTGCAATCTGCCTTCAGTTCAATCGGATCAAAGCAACTGCTGATACCGAGCCCTAGTGTTGGTTCTGTCTACCAAAATGATGACGAAAAATGTTCTGCCGACAACCTTTTTTCACTGGGGACTAAATATACTGCTGACACATTGTGAGCTTATACATTGACTATGTTCAGTGGTGGAAAAAGTAATCAAATGTTTAACTTAAATACAAGTACCAATACTGGGGAATTCAACATTTACTTGAGTAAAAGTACAAAAGTATCGCATCTAAATGTACTTAAAGTAAAGTAGGCCTATTCAGTCTAAAATTGTAAGAAATAACAGATCTACAAGCTCACAACGTGTCACACTGCAACACGCTGTGAGCTTGTACATCGGCTATTTGCGGCTATGTGTGCCTTGAGATTTTGACTAGCCCAATGCTGTGCTCGCTTGGACACAAAAATAATTAAAACCACTGCTCTACGAGTAATTCAACCTAACACTAAACTGGCTTCAGTAATCCTTAATTTTGTCCCACAGAGAGCACAACAAATGCCACAAGAAACACAATGCACTGAAAGAGTGAAAATCTCTCACAGAGATTAGCCACTGAACAACAGGTGTCCTTGAATCTACAGCCTACGATCTGGAATTGCGTATTATTTGGGGATTTTTTCCCCTTTTTCATGGTAGGTTGTCCTTATTGAGTCGGTGAGTATGTGCAGCAATGGCCACACATCCCCTCTTGATGCTGGGATCCCTGGTTGATCCGCAGGCTCTGAGTCCATTGTCTGGGCCCACTCTTTCTAACGAGTTCCACGTTCTGACGTCATTCAGCTGGGTCTAGGTGTGTGTGTGCGTGTGTGTGTGTGTGTGTGTGTGTGTGTGTGTGTTTGCCTCTGCATGTCAGCAACACCTGCACCTGATTAGGACCAGGGTTAAATACCCCTCCCTGTAACCATGGTAACCAATGCCTTGATTGACAAGTCCTCCAATGACAGCACAGAATAGATGCATGGCTCAAATGGCTCTTACAAGGAGTTTGATTGAATCCCGGGTATATAGAGACTTACAGTAGAAGCTGGTTTGAATCCTGGGTTTATAGCGACATCGCATGTTGCAGATTGCAGCTCTAAATGCCTCTGTCCTAGATGTTATAATCACATGTGGCCGCCACCAGTAAGATGAGAGTGAACCAGCAGCAGTGAGGATGTGGGGAGAGAGAGAGAGAGAGAGAGAGAGAGAGAGAGAGAGAGAGAGAGAGAGAGAGAGAGAATGGAGTAATCCATCCTGATGGGCCCACCTCTCCCACACACACACACACACACACACACACGCACGCACGCACACCATAACAATGGCCTACTACTGCATGACCAACAAAGGAAGGTTTTTATATTTAATATTCCACACAGGCCACCAACAGCTGCTACACTGCATTTGTCTATTTTTATCAAGAAATTAGAATAGGTTGTCCAAAGGACGGATGAGTTGAAAATGGCTCGTGAATGATCTGTCTCAAGGTCCTTGCAGACTGGACACGCTTAAAAAAAGAAAAGAAATAAAAAAGAATGCAGCAAAAAATCCGAAAAACAAAACGGTGTGCAGACGCCTTAAGTCCATATAGATAGATACAGTATACCAATATCAAATACAGAATTGAATGCAGCACAGACGCCGTTCTTTTATCGCACAGTTTCCAGGGTATCCTTTCTTGACCTGAAAAGTACGCCTTTGAAAGCATCTGCCGCCCTATTTGGAAAGTAATCCTGCAGATTCCTGCTCACACATTATCTGGTGTTGTGTGCCCTCGGCCTTCGGGACAGTGCGGTTAACTCTCAGATGATAGCTACAGACCAAAAATAAACACAGACGGCAATGAGAGTGACCTACGTCTAGGCCTACAGGGGCTTCCCTGAAACCAATGCTCTTTCGCAGCTGGATCTTTAACTATGGGTCAACTGAAAACCTTTTAGGATGGCTTAAATAAATCCTATAATATCTCCATGAAAGTACCGTAGATTATAAACTCTGTTACTTACTAGTGATTTAACGTTTACAATTAAATACAAGGTATTTACAATTAACATGTTAAAGAAATGTTGTTCTAGATATTGCGATTAATTATGAATTAATAACTATTGTGGGTCTTGCTGAACTGGTAGAAGCAGTATTTGAAAAATGTAACTGCACTCTATGTGTACGAATGTAGCAGCCTGGCAAAGATCAAAGTTAATGCTTGCTGAGCATTTTAGTTACAGGTACAGACTTGATTGATCACGCCATTGTTTGTTTTCTTGGAAATATAACAAGATGGGAACTATGCACAAAAATGGGGTCATCAAGATATCGAGCAGAGAGATGACATGCAGCAAAGGTGTCCACTCTTAGGTCGGATTTGAGCTTGTAGATCTGCTATTTTCAAACGACTTGTATACATTTAAAAACTTGTGAAACGGGACAGTACTTTCTACTTTTGGTATTGATGCCAATACTTTTGTACCATTACTCAAGTCCCATTGAATTCACTTGTCACAGAGTAGTTCTACATTGCAGTATTGATACGTTTACTTAAGTACATTTGAGTAGTTTTTCCACCACTGCTTTCGTCAACGAGGACACGAACGATTGGTCTGTGAATTGGTCTCCATGTATGGCTAACCAGGGTTTGATGAGGTCAGTGTTGTACAGGTATGGAGCGTGTCACAAGGCGTGACGGACTGACGGCCATATATAGTGGCGTGACGGAGCGACTGACGGAACGACTGACAGGTTTTCATAGTAATCTGCTACCTACAGTCGCAAAAAATTGCTATTTTCAAAAGATGTTTATATACATTTGAATCTTGAAATGAGACATTCTGCATAATGATTGAGTACTTTTACTTTCAGTACATTTTGATGCCAATACTTTTATACTTAATCAAGTCCACCCTTGTAACGGAGTAGTTCTATTATTGCAGTATTGATCTAAGAAGTGAAACATTTGATGACTTTTTCCACCACTGGCCATAGTTAAAGATAACCGTGCGTGAGCAAGGCCTTGTCCAGCCGCGAGAGCAAGGAGGAGGACACTTTGACTTTGACGAAGGATTAAGTCTGTGAAAGTCAAAAAGTGAAAGCGAAAGTTTGTATTGTTTGTCCTCTCTCTCCCAGCTTGGCTTTCTCACACAGCCAGAGAGAGAAGAGGTGCACCACGGGCAGGCGGCGATGGAAAGAATAACAAAGTGAGGAGCTGCAACATTAGAAGGGTATGTTACCTACTCGTCGATGTAATGCTTCGTAGGGGGAGCAGGCGATAAAACAAACACACGGGCGATGTTGTCGCCCACGGGTTTTGTATTCCGCTTTCTCCGCCCGGGACAAATCACTGATCTCTTGATTCATGATGACCCAGGCCCACCTTTCTACCCCCAGGATACTCCCAGCATGGCTGGGAGTTCCCATGGCTCTTTGTGACATGCGGGGAAAACAAACCCAGTTCGTACATTCCTCGATGATCTCTCCTCTGAGGGTATCTGTGACGCAGGTAGCCTCGGTACCCAGGCTTTTGTTTTCATTCGCATTCGGCTCAAAAATGAAAAGCCTGGGGAAGCGCATTGGAAAGTCTGGCATACAGGAAGCCCACTTCCTTGTATCTCGCAAGGAAGAGGCACATCGCTCCAAATTGGGGGACGACAGTGTTTTTTTGTTTTTAGTCGTGCCGGCACCCGCCCCCTCTAGACCAGAAGGCTATGACGCAGGGAACTGCTGGTCTGATGCAAGGTTATTATAGTTAACTAAGGCTATGACGCAGGGAACTGCTGGTCTGATGCAAGGTTATTATAGTTAACTAAGGCTATGACGCAGGGAACTGCTGCTCTGATGCAAGGTTATTATAGTTAACTAAAATTGAAATTAAAAAATTTCCTTCCATCATCATGAAAAACGTGATAATTAAGTAATTGGCGTTCTATGAGTTAACTGAACTAAATAGAAATTATAATAATTAGGTCTTATCTTGGTCTGATGAATTTGCACGGAAAATAAAAATTACAAAAATGCCAGTCCGGCAAAATCCGTAACACTGGGCTTTAATGTAAAGCCCAGTGTTTGTAAGTTTGTTTTTGATCAGCCTGAGAGGAATGAACTCACTACTACAGGATGCTATACAGTACGTAGCTGAAGCTCATACTGTACCTAGCTGTGGGGGGGGGGGGGGGGGGTGTTGGGCCGGCTGGGATTAATGGGATGGCTGTATGAGCCCTGTATATGCGATTGGCCGGCGGATTCAGCGGTCATGGCCCTGATCCCCGCAGATGGTCGTGGTTGCCGTGGCAATGGCAGCGAGATCAGCATCAGCAGCATTAGTGACATCAGCAGGAAGGAATATGACATCATGGTATAGTATAGGGTATACATTACAGGACACACTATACCATGGTAGGTATAGGTAGGTACTAGGTAGTGGTGGAAAGTAACTTGATTATTATTACGAGACATACATTAACCACTTCAGCCCTGTATACATTTTGGCCATTTGAAAATAGCCCATCTACAAGCTCACAATGTGTCGCGATGCAACCCATTGTGAGCTTGTAAAACTTTCAACATTTGATAACTTGAAATGACACATTTTGCATAATGAGTACTTTCTACTTTTTGTACTTTAAGTACATTTTGATACCAATACTTTTGTGCTTTTACTCAAGTAGATTTTGAGTAACAGACTTGTAATTGTAACAAAGCAGTTCTACATTGCAGTAGTTTTACTTAAGTCACAAATGTGTCTATGTATAGAACCTCTCAGGAATAGAGGGTGACAGGGTTCTGGGTTCCTGGAAAACCTGGATTTGAGACCGACTGACTGACTGACTAACTAAAACTCCCGGTGGACAGACAAAGGGACCACTAGCGTTTTCTATCCCACATGCCGGTGCAAAGAGCTGAGACGGATCTCTGTCAGTATAGCCTAATGCAGCACTTATAATAAAATACCACATTTTGTTCCCGCAATTTTTGCCCTTGGCTCACTGCACAGGATTCTCACATGAACACATATGCACAGAATGACGCCGACTTTCCGTTTCTCCTTTGTCTCCGTCAACGATCAATGAGGTCAATACAGTGGGTAATAGCCCCTCTCTCTCTCTCGCTCTCTCTCTCCCTCCTCCATTCAGAATGAAGGTCCCATCTGTCAGCCTGCCTCCTCCTCAGGACCTCTCGCATGCAGATCAGTGGGACGGCGCAGGAGGCAGGCATCCGCCCCACAGCCCATTAACAATGCATTAACCAACCGTGTGCGGCTCCAGCAGTAGTAAGTGGCAGCAAAGACTATGATTCCCACTAATGCCCATCGCGCAGTAATGACATCCCTGCTAAACTTACAGTATAGTCAAAGACTTAGAAGGTCAGCTGATTATCAGCCAGGGATGGTGTCCGTCTACCCAGCTGCGATACAAAAACATAACGTCATGGTATATACACGGTACAACAGCACGTCCAAACTGTGGCTGTGCCGGAGGAGATCACAGTATTATTTTCTTGGCACTAAACCTGCTAACCGTCACAAGTGGGGCGAACGAACATCACTGAAATGGCACATTAATTAACAACCCGTGAAGTTCAACAGCAGCTTGACATTGACAATCATCTCAAAACCTTAACTCTCTGAACTATATGCCAATATCACAAAACTGCACAGCTTATTTACACTTTAAAACATCAGCACACATTAGTTTGAATCCGAAGAATGCATAGCCATCTGACACCTTGAACAGCAGTTTAACTTTACACTAGTTCGATCGCTGACCGCATTGGCAAAATGTGTGATTTATTTCACACGTTCAGACCCAATTCTCCGGAGAAGCATACCTGGTGGATAAATCCATTGTGGGGATCCACAGAGAGCATGGCTTCGCTCCTGCAGGAGGATGGAGCAGGGTAGACGCCCGCTGGCTCTCCTTGTTTGCACTCTGGTGGTGGGGGGAATGCGAAAGCAGGGTGGCTGTAGTCTCAGGGCCCGAGCCCCACGGAGGGCTGGGTGTGTGGGTGTGTGGATAAGGGCGAGTGAGAGGAGAAAGAGACAGGGAGAGAGGTAGAGAGATAGAGAGAGAGATAGAGAGAGAGTGAGAGAGAGACAGAGAGTGAGAGAGAGAGAGAGAGAGAGAGAGAGAGAGAGAGAGAGATAGAGAGAGAGGAGTGAGCGTGTCAGCTGGTTCGTCGGACACTCGGCCCGGTCCAGTAGATCCCTCCCCCTCCTCACCTACACTTCCTCCATACTAGGAGCAGCAGCAAGCCCCCCACCCGTCCTGAACACAGCACACAACAAGCCCCCCACCCGTCCTGAACACAGCACACAACAAGCCCCCCACCCGTCCTGAACACAGCACACAACAAGCCCCCCACCCGTCCTGAACACAGCACACGACAACGGCAAATAAAAACCCCGGCAGCAGTGCTCCTTTCTCTTCTCGTCTAGGGCTAGCATCTGATGCTTTTTGACAAGCGTCCGTCCGCCAATCCCCCCCAGAGATTAGCGCGTTCGCTGCTGACATCACCGCGATGGATGCCGTGCACTAGCGCTGTGCCGTGCTGCATGAGCTGAGCTGCTGAAGCCCCCCCGCGGCCCCCTGTTATCTAAGAGGGGCTAGGCTTAAGTCACAGAGAGACAAACAACAACAACAACAACAACAACAAAAGCGGCAGCGGTGGTTTGTCCGGTGCTTCACAACAACTACACCTGCCATAATGGTCAGAGAAGACGCAGCAAAGGTCTCGGAGCTGGGCGCTGCGTTCATCCGGCTTCATCCGCCTGCTTGCTTGCATGTATGTGCATCGGCATGTGCACGTGCTTACATGCCCTATACCTGAGCTGCTCTGGTACGTTGTCAGCGAAAGTGTGCCGACGGCTGCAAGATGCTCTGCAGGAAACAAATAGGATGTGAAGAGAAACCTAGTGCTGCTATTATACTATAGCGGGCGGTAGTTGTGGCAAAGTGTAGGCTCCAGCTTCATATCTGATGCCCTTTCAACTTGTTATCGGCAAGGGAGGCTCTGCTTCCATTTCTCTCAGCAGAGGACTCTCTCTATATCTCTCGACCCTCTCTTTCTCCATCTCTCATAGCGTCACTATACCTTCACTCCCTCCACCCCCCCCTCCCATCCTCCTAAAATTGAACAGGAGAAATGGAGCACAGCCGGTCTGAGCAGTAGGCTCCGCTCCGTGCTTCCTGCTCCCCTCCCTGCCGTGCGCTGATCACCAGGTCATGCGGAGATTTCAAACGGATCCGCCAAGTGTGCTATGTGCATCGGCACAACAAGCCCGGTCACTCACTCTACACCAGGGCTTCTCAACGTTTTTGGCTGGGGACCCCCGGAAAATGCTTTGGCCATGTCCCGCGGTGCGTTCTGTGCGACTGTAACTCTGTAAGTCGCATGCGCCCTTTTAAAAAAATGAATCTTGACTAGTGCCCCCAGTGTGTCTACAGACTGGATGAGTACAGACTAGGACACACCCCCAGTGTGTCTACAGACTTTTTCAAAGTCTGGCTTCGAAGGCCTTAGGTCTGACAAGGGTGCCCAAAAGGTAGATCGCGATCTACCAGTAGATCTCAAAGGGTGTGCAGGTAGATCACATGCCATGGCCCCTAAAACATAATATAATGTAATATAAAAATATATAATTTGGCATCTGACACTTAAATTAAGGTGACTTGATTGATTGACAAAAAAAAGTGCCTTTTAACCCACAACAGATTACTTTGTTTTCAAGAGTGTTGAGCACAAAGATCAGTAGCATTAGAAAGTTACATACAAAAACTAAAACTATTTCCATTTCCCCCCCTATATTCCCATGCATTCTACTGTAAGTGTGTTTGTCATGTTCTTTAAACTAAGTTCAGCAATGAGATAATTTTTTTGGTGGGTAGATCTTTTTGCGCTGGTCATTTTTAAAGTAGCTCTCAAGTCAAAAAAGTCTGGGCACCCCCTGCCGATTTCACATTGGCTCTGTAAATATTCTGAAGAGGCTGCTGTCCAAGTCTTTCAGATCCAAAGTCCAGAGTCACACAACACAATCTGTCACAGCAGCAGTGGTGGAAAAAGAGTATACTGTGATGTAGAAACACTCAAAAATGTATACTCAAAGTACCAAAAGTAATTATGCAAAATGTCTCATTTTAAGTTTTCGAATGTAGAAGAATCTTTTGAAAATAGCAGGTCTACAATCTTACTAATATACAGTACATAATTAATAATGTATGTACATCGTCCGGAATACACCGGAATACACCGGACTTGGAAGCGGTCTCCCTAAATATTGAGTATGGAGGAGGATACCGATAGAGCGACGCAGTCCCGCCCCCTTTCAGAACGACGAGTGGCCCAGGAAATGATTCTCCATTCATTTTCTCCATAGGCTTTTCAAAAAGCGATTACGCCGTGGACAAAGCCAACTCGGATCGTGACAAATCATGACAATAATTACAATGTTTTGGGCGGATCAATTTCCTGGGCCACTCGTCGTTCTGAAAGGGGGCGGGACTGCGACGCTCTATAGTGGTCGACACGTAGTACTGCCTGAAGCTCATAATGTCTTCCCTGACCAAGCAGGGATTCCATCCTTTCCGACAGTCGTCTGGCCTCCTTAGGACTCTCCTATGTGGGAGATGTGGGTTCAAATGGGACCTGATGGAGCTTATGGATTGCGGTTTTACAAATGAGATTCGATGTTCACTGTCGTCGCAACCAGAGTATAATGACATTTTGTTCAGTGCACCATATCCACTTCAACATAGCAGCCTCACACAAATACCGCAGCATTATATACATTAGGTTCATCATTGGTCATGTTGTCACAAGTCATATAAAGAGTCATCCATAAGTACATACATACTGTATATCTAAGTAAAAGTAGGAAAACAAGAAAACCAACCACTGGATATTGCACTTGACCAAATACCATGTGTGTGTGTGTGTGTGTGTGTGTGTGTGTGTGTGTGTGTGTGTGTGTGTGTGTGCGTGCGTGTGCGTGTGCGTGCTGTTCTCTTAGCCCTGGAAATAAAAGTCTGGGTTTCCGAGGCTAGGGATATTATATAAATATATAAATATAAAGGTATAAAAACAAGCAACCTGAATAATATATAACTCTAATAAAAAAGACCTTTGGAACATTAAGAAACCAAATCAAAATCAAGGATAGGCTACATTGGTATCGCTGACTGCATACATCGTCCACATAACTGCAAGGTAACCGGTTTTATAACAGCTGGGGTTCCTGTGTTGAATGTTGACTCTCCTTTTGCATATTGCATTTTATGTAATCTATATCTAATCTGTCTGCCATTCCTGGGATATAGATGATGCACAGCTGAATCCTCAGTATTTAATTAATTCAGGGAGTAAAAATGTACCTGTAAGCATCCTTTCGGGTAAATGTTGTACTTTCTCAGAATGAACATTGAGGATTACTGTGTCATTCTAATATACTTTTACTTTACATTACCCTCTGTATATTTCCATATATAGTAGTACTATATGTACACCATGTACTGTACAAGTCATTTCTGTAGTACTAGTAGGAGAGATTTCAAAGCTGCCAACATCGACTATACTGCATCTCTGAAATCGTGCCGTGACTCTTATCCATTACACAGCAAAGTCCTGAGTGTCGATTTAACTCAGTGTAAAAATGTACCCATACAGACAGATCTTGATATCAAAGAAACACTTCAGATTTTACTGTGTGCCACAAATACCAACACAAGCTGGGACGCCCCGATGGCTCAACCAGATGGTGCATGTACCACATAGGCAGACACCAAGTCACGACAACTCAAGTTCAAATCTAATTTGATGATTTATGGTGCATTATCATAAATCAGAGAGAGAGAGAGAGAGACACACACACACACACACACACACACACAGAGAGGCAGAGAAACAGAGAGGCAGACATATAGACAGATATATGTGTATCGATAACTATCAAACAAACAAGAGAGCTTCACAGCACTGATGAATCTGTGTAAATATCGGTGCACTCAGATCGGTGAACCAATGTTATACAGCGCTTGCTCCATGCGCTACCCACCAAAGCACGCTGGCTGGGCCAGGTCATATACTGTACACACCAATAGCCAAACTCCAATTTAAATCCTATTCACAGTAACCAGTAACCACACAACACATGTATACAGGCCGCCAGATTGATTTGAAAAAACATTATTGCTGGGTAAAAGCCATGTGACTTTATATTGTTTTCTAAACCAACATTGGCTGAATGAAGTGAAAGACAGACAGACACTCACCACATCTTTGCTCTCCTGAGGGCTTGGGCTTTGCTCCTGTAAAAACAGAAGAGAACAGCAAGGAGTCAGTCTTATTTTCCTTGTTCCTTGTTGTCTATGTTCCTGAGTGGAATGTGTTCTGATCACTGTCACGGTTCAGGACAGGCAGGTGTAGGACCCAAGCGCAGACAAAGGCAGAGGAAAGGCAGGTTGAATACAAGGGGGTTTTATTAACCAAAATCAGGAACAAACAAAACACTGGAACACGAGGAAAAGCTAGGAGCAAGGCAAAAATACTAGGAACATGGAAAAATCACGAGGAACAAAAAACCACTGACAACAATTTACGAACGAACAAGGAACTGAACACACAAGGGCAAACTTATAGACATGGGATAACTAGACACAGGTGAACACCACTGACAGTGGTCAACACTGGGATAGGCTGCATGGGGAACTAAGGGGACACAGGTGGAAACATGGGCAATCACAGGACTAGTGAGACAAGACAGGAACAGAACTACAGGGGCAGACAGGAAGGCACAAAACATGACTACAGAATAAAGGTTCACAGTGCAAGGCAAAACTGCAACTAAGAACGAGGAAAAATACAGTGTACAACATCACAGTAACAAGGTAAAACACTAACTAACTAAAACCATGAAACAGGGTACACAAATAACATAACACAAGTCACAGACTGTGACAATCACAGCCATTTTTGAGGGACGCTAGCGCCCCTCCTATGCACAGCTTTGTGTGTTTGTGTGTACAGTATGAGCACGGAATGTGCTCAGCTGATTGGCTGAGCATAGAATGTGATGTATGATGATGTATGATGATAAGAGCTCCCCTCACTTCACACAAATGTGATTGTTATTTTTTTTTAAGATTTTTTTTGGGCTTTTATTGATAGGACAGTAGGCTGACAGGAAATGGGTAGAGAGATGGGGAGTGACCATAGGGGAGTGACATGCAGCAAAGGGTCGCCAGCGATTCCAACCCGTGACACACTGTCCGGCTGGCGTTGCAGCCTAAGGTGGCCGGACAACCACACCGGCGGCCTGAGCCTGATCATAGCCAGTTCATTCACATTTTGTATTCATCCCTGCATCATTTAGCAATGTAATAGTCGGGATACCAAAGCTACGGCCTCTTCTTTGCCTTTGAAAAGATGCTTGTACTCCGTTGGCCACCCCTGGCAACCTGAAACCTGTTTGGAATGAAGCTTCCCCCTGTGTGCTGATTTTCACGGGCTGCCCACCCCGTTTTGTCCTTTCTGATTCTCATCATACCGCCATGTATAGCACCACCTCACCATATACAGTACACACATCCCTGCGAAACCATGGCAACGGATTAGGATGCAGCAGCATCCAGGAGGAAAGGGGGCGGAGGAGGGGGCAGCGGTGAGCTACGGCGACAGGGGAGAAGCACACCGCATTGACACAGAGCGGGGAGATGAGAGCTTTCCTCTGTATGACCGGCGGTCGCTGCACAAGCACGGTCCCCAAGAGAGCCAAGCCCACAGTGTTACTGTACAACCATCACCATCAAACATGCACGATGGATGAGCAATATCCCTATTGTTCACGCTATACCCCGTTTCTTCTTTCTCTCTCCGATTCACTCCATGCCATAGAAAAGGATCCAGAGTGCATATTATTTCCTTTCTCTTCGCCACTCAGCGCTGCCTCACCTGAATGCTAATAAGGATAGGGGGGACCACAGAAGAGGAGGTGGTTCGACGTCGTATACGATCAATTGTCTTATTTACAGGAGGTTCAGAACACCACTGGTATCTCAATGTTCTGTGTTCTGGACATGGCATGTCGATGAAATGAGTGACTTCACGTGGAGCTGTGAGCACCCTCTCTAGACATACTGTGAGTGTTGGGCTGTTAGCCCACAGCGCAGAGCCTAATGGATACTCCATGTTCTCTCCTTATGGGTCAGTGGAGGAGGATTTCATCTCAGGGGAGGGCTGCTTATAATACAAGGTGTCTGGGGAGTGAGTGAGTGTTTGGTTTGCTAGTGTACTATAGCGTGTAGTGTACTGTCTGTTACTGTATGAGAGGAGTGTCATTTAAAAGCCATATTTTCTCATAAAACGGCAGAGAAATTACTTAGGCTGTGTTACTGTATGAGAGGAGTGTCATTGTGCTATAGGCACAAAAAATAATGGTGTCCCAGGTCATCAGCCATCACCGACCCATAACTATTAAAGTCCAGGCATTAAAAGCCTGCATATATTAGGATGATCCACATAAATCTATTGTATTCCACTCTGTTTTACTGACACACCTGACTGACTGAATGTAAGCTAATCTTGCAGGTTAAACATCATGCCCGCATGGATCCGCAGTGTAACCTATTAAAGCAACAGGAATGGCTTGACAGCGAGTCTCGCCATGTGTAATTTGTGTATCACAAATTGGGTCGATGATTCATGATAGGCCCATACGTGACGCAATGTAGTTGAGGACGGGTGACGAGATTTAGGATTATGATTTTATATTTCGGTATCAAATGAATCCGTTTTCAAATTCAACTGCGGCTGCTGTAGCCTCACATGCTTCATCCAACGTGAGTGATTAATTAGGCTACAGTCAGTGGCCAACTGCATGGCCATAAACGATACAGACTAAGGAGAAAGCTGTATAGCAATTAAAGGTCCATGATTCTTGATGCGACTGATCAAACAGTATATACAAACTGAATATTGTTCATGTTTTGATGAGAACGACACCATTCTTTGGTCTCAGCTACACACAACCAAACTAAGAAAATATAGGTCACTTAATTGGGAATCCCTCGTTCTTTGATGTAAAATAGAGCATGTTCTATTATGAAATTGCAGGAAACTGAAACAAATTATTATTATATCCTTTAAGATATAAACTGAGGACCGGTGCGTGCCCCGCACGTGCCAATCTAGGCTGATATTTATATTATGAATGTTCAGAAAAACACAATGGTTTTGGGGGATCCGCGGTGTTTCTTACCGTTGGTAATAGCGGCTCCATCTGAGCTCCTTGGTCCGTTATGTCCATATCCCCCCCCTCTTTCGCTTGGTCTCACAATATTATTCGTGCTGCTGCTGTGCTGCCTATATTGTCCCTGGTCTTCTTCTGTCAGTCAGAAGAATGTTGGCTGGAGGATGATTTTTTTCCTTGTCTTCCTCTCACATCCACCGGCCGGTTTGTCTCGAAGACGTCTTGCCCTACATAACATAGGTCTACATCCAGTAGACACATTAACGCATGGGGGTGTTCCTCTCAATTGACGCGCCGCCGCTCCTCCTGCTCCGGAGCGACCAATTCGCGTTCCCACGACGACTGAAGCGCGCGCACAAACACACACACACACACACACACACACACACACACACGTGTCATGAAAACGCTAAACTGTATTCATGAAGAACTCGTTTAAGGGGCAACTGAACTGACCCCCATTCGTCAAATAGAAACAAATAGCTGTAATCCTACTGTTCAGCCCAGGCTATTTAGGCCTAATATGCATAGCCCATAGCTCTAATGCCTTAATGCAACGGCAGCAAGAGCAGTTAAGGCTATGCACTCTCGTCTCTCTCTGTAGAATGGAGTTAAACCCCCACAATGTGCTATAATAAAGCGTATACTAGCCTAATAATAATAATAATAATAATAATAGCATGTTAGCTTCCTACATTTTTTTTGTTTTGTTTACCCGGCCGGCCGTATGAACGTGCGACACGGGGCCTCATTTAAAGAAATGACTGCAAACAAACAAAGCGGTTGAGTCGGTCTTATAGACCTCTTTCTGGGTGACCACATTTACCAGGCCTAATAATAGAGTTTAGGCTATATATAAAGGGGTCTAAACGGTCGACATTAGTTGTCCATTCCCATTCCATCATGGCATCATTATTATAAATATATTGTATTGCAGCCACACGTTGACGCGTTTCCATCCGCAGCCAGCACAGTGCGCCAGGACATTGATACATTGGCTCCCTCTAGTGGTTAAATAGATGACATGCCGCACTGCAGTTGTGTGTTTTATTTGTATTTTGTATTACAGGGGACTCAATCTGGCAATCAATGAATACAGTTGCAACCACTATATTAATGGCAAGTATTTCATACAGTTAAAAGAATCTGAACTATCCCTTTAAAGTTCTTCTCTGTGAAACAACATTATAATGGTCAACAACACACTTGACTGTTTTTGACACTTTGACAGTCTTTTAGGATTTCTAAAACAAAATGTACACTCCAGAATTAGAAGAGGCCCAGTCCAGGGGCAAAGTCCTCGCTTTTTAGCTGACTCTCTTCAAGTGGCCATCCAGACATAGAGAGAGAAGAGAACACTGACTCCTACATACATGCTACTCATAGATGGAGTTGTACACTCTTTTTACTGTGACAGGAAGTTTGCCTGCAATTTCAGAACAACACACTCCAAAAAGGGGTGAGGGGAGAACGGAGAAGATCAGCCGGCGAATCGGAGCAGCAGGGGCGGTATTGCAGTCGCTGTACCGCACTGTTGTGACGAAAAGAGAGTTGAGCCAGAAGGCAAAGCTCTCTGTCTACCGAGCAATCTTCGTTCCTACTCTCACCTATGGTCATGAAGTGTGGGTCATGACCGAAAGAAGAAGGTCGCGAATACAAGCGGCCGAAATTGGCGGGTGGCTGGCATCTCCCTTAGAGATAGGGTGAGAAGTTCAGTCACACGAGAGAGACTCTCGTGTGACTGAACCTCTCCTTTAGGGTACTGGATTCTGAACACAAAATATATGCACAGTAGGAGTCCCAGTGCCATTGAGATGTCCACACTGTCCTCTGTGATTACCTGATCATCCATCGACAGCATGATGTGGTGACCCTCCCTGCAGCCTTTCAGCATCATCTTTGGTGTCGACATGTCAGTGCTGGTCTGAGCGTGGCCCTGGGGAGAGGGAGTACCATTAACCATCAGACAAACACACACCCTCTGGCTAGTCTCGTGCAGAGCCACTGTGTCAAAAACAGAAACAACCTTTCTTGCATGTTCTCCCCGTGTCCCCTAGGGTAGGTACCCTCACAAAAAACATGCAGTGATCCTGGTCACTAAACTGCCTCCCCCTGGCCAGCCGGGGCGCCTGGTGGAGGGGGAAGGAACTGGTTGGAATAACGTGTTCCTTCCACGCGCTACGTCCAACCAGGGAAACTCCCCTCTGTCAGGTGTAAAGGAGCAACTTGGACACTCAGGCATGAAGGAAGCATGAGTTCAAGTCCGTTGCTCTCCCCTTGTCCCCCATATATGGGGGACTAGGTTGGTGGAGGGTGTGTAGAGCCCAGGATCACATTAGATGATTGACACAGGGGTGAAAAATGGGTTACAAAATCGTGGGATAAAAAATATATAGAAAAAATGAAACAACCAGATGATAATATAAAAACTAATGCAATAATAAAATGTGCTTCAATTACATAGTGCTTCTCACACTAGTGAACGGTTCATGGCTCACCTCAACTTCAAACAGCAACTCTGGTTTCTCCTTGAATAGTGCAGGCAAGAGCAGAATTGCTGCTTCCGATTGGAGGCCTTAAAAAAATAAAATACAATAATTTATTATAATAATGTTATTTTCATAATCCTTTAAAATCACGAGAACAAATGTCAGTCAAGTAGTGAGTGAGTGATTCAGGGTGCTACTGCCATCAGTCAGTTTTTGTAACTTGAAAATCTAACCAAATTAGATTCTGGCAATTACCTTTTTTCTGCCATCGCAGCGAGCTTATTGAGGATTTGTTGGTCCACATCAATGTTGGCGATATCTCTCAGATCCCAAGCGAGCTTTAGAAGGCAAAGTAGAGGAAACGTGTATGAAATATAGTCATAACTCATGCAATAAAATGAGGAGATAATTGACACATTATTGTACTTACTATTTTGGATAGTCTGAGACATGGGAACTCTTCTGTGCTGTGGTTGGACAAATTTTCATTCGTGTCAACCTTTCTTGGGGAGCTCTAGGTCTGGATGGTCCTATTTCATGACTCTCAAATGTTCTTTAATGCTTCGGTCATCTTCTCCTGTAAAAATGCGTGTAAAAATGCATCCCATCAAACTTTCAGATGCTGTTTTTCTCCCAGTGTGGAAGAAGAAGATTTAGGGTGGATGTTTACCGCGATCCCTTGCTCTTGAAATATACCTTGTTTTATGTTGTTAAGTATACAGTAGAGTACATGAATGGACCCCTACAATGACTGGTCAGTTATGATGATGTAACCTTTTCTCTCTCTCAAATGAAAATAATCTCTCCTCACTATTTGCAACATCCCGTGTGAGGTGGAATGGTCCATCTGACGGATGGATACTTCTATGATGAATCTTTACATAGCGATACAGTGCAGTGCCGTGACAATTACTCAAGTTAGAATGGCATACGTAGTAGAAACTTATACATTGTTGTCTTACTGAGGTGGTTGAAAAGAGTCTGGATCAAAAGACTTGGTAGTTTTGTTTTACTTGCACTCTTCAGATCAGGATCTCGACTGTCTATGGCCATCCTCAGCACTGGTGGACATCTCAACTTGGTTGGCTGGCGTGATCACATGATGTTCTTGTAGCGGGCTCTCTGCAGAGGAATAATGAGAGGAAGAAAAGATAACTCAGAGAGATGACCAGCATAAATGGTGAACTACAATGAAATCATCAGTATAACTAAATTAATTACTATTCTGGTAATCTTTATGTAAACACATTTCATACCAATACATCACTTTCATACCAATACAACAAGTTATATACATAACATAAAATAAAATAAATACATACTGGTAGATAAGTAGAGCAACTAACTTAACATTATATTACTCATGTTGGCTATTCAACATAATATCTGGTCTCAAGCCCAATTTTGCACCAGTGATTCCCATAGGAGATTTGTGGTATTAATTCAAAATTAAATCAGGACATTTCACAAAGTTTCAAGGAAATAGCTATAGCCAATCTACAAACTCACAGCCTATTGCAATGCAATTGGCTTGCAATGCAATGTTGTGAGCTTGAGGATTGGCCATTTTGGAATAGCCAAAGTATAACATAGTGGTCTAAGATTCTTTGCTATTTTACCTCCTGTACCCCGGCCCAGGCCCCACTTTGAGAACCATTATGCCCTACTATATAGTCTACTTGCCAGCCCATAGAGCCCCATTGTGAACCCGGACATGTTGAGTACACCAAGGTTTTATGTTAGAAATGTTGAGTATGGGTCCCCAGCATGGAGAAACTGCCGGATGCTAACTTGCATATGTTGAGCAATTTTCATAATTGGCATAATATATAGAAGGCAAAAAGAAATGTCATCATGCTTTATGTAGCACTTGCCCAAATGTGCTGATGGCTATGGCCGTTCTTAGCCCAAGGTGTGTATTGTGTGCAAACCTAAGTTGGAATGGATTCAGCATCATGCAAACCCTTAATATTTCCCTTATAGGTCGTTAATGGTATGGTCACATATTATCCAATTATGAAAATTGCTCAACATAATGCAAGTTAGCATCTGTCAGTTTCTACATGCTGGGGAGTGGGACCCATACTCAACATTTCTAACAGCCTACAACTTTGGTGTACTCAATATGTGGTGTTCACATTCTGGCAAGTGGACTAATAATATATCAAAATAGATTATCTACACCAACCGCCCTAAACAAGTCACTATGCGACCGTTGTGAGTTTGTCAATAGGGTATTTTCAATATTTGAACTTATAATTATGCCCTATATTGAAAATAGCCGAACTACAATTAAGGTCACATGTGTCAGCCATTTCCACCGTCTTCAAAGCAACCACACCAAAACACGGTACAAAATAGCCCCTCCGCTGTGGTTCCATGTGTTAAGTATAAGTATGCAAACAAATAGCAAATTACCAGTAAATAAAGTTTCCCCAGTGACATAAAAAACGGAGTTCTTTGCCATTTAATAAACAGTTAAACACTCACCTAAAAAAAACGCTGAATAAACTGCTGAAAGTGGGTGTCCATCAGTCCAAGACGTGACAGTTTTTATTATTTCCCCTTCTGGAAAGTTCAAAGCTCGCGCTCAAAAACGAATAGATCTACAAGCTCACTCCGCGTTGCGACGCAACCATGACGTAGTGTCAACCAATAACAAACAAAGAGGCAGTTTACGTCTTGCTTGAATCACGACAGTTTTCTGAGAAATTCTAGACGAGGTGTGTGTGTGTGCGCGCGTGTGCGCGCGCGTATCACCAGCGCCTGTGTGTATTTATCACTCCCATTGTAACAACAACCAATATTATATATATACGGTACACACACATAATATAGGCCTAATATAATTGAAGGTCGCAATTATATTATTATTATTATTATATGATTAATTATCGAAGGTTAACTATATAATTGTACGTCACCCAAAATCCCCATACTCAGTTTCCTAGGCTACTACAATGGAATCCTATTGAAACTTTGAAAAATCCTGTTGGACTTTCCAAAGTTGGATATAACCCAATAAGATCCTATTGGCACTTTGGAAAATCCAATTGGATTTTATAAAGTGCTGATACAATCCTATAGGATTGGGTTGGATGTGTAAAAATCCAATAGGATTCCTATAGGATTTCAAAATCCTGTAGGACATTTCGAAGATCCTATAGGACTTTTTGACTAGGGACAACCCAGATTCGGCACAAACAAGGGACTAAATTATTTTCGCTCCTATGCCACCAAAATGTGGAACGCCCTACCAACAGTCATTAAGACATGTGAATCCCTTGACTCCTTCAAAACCGCTCTCAAAGGGCAACTACGGATGGCTGAAATTCGAAACTGGCCCCTGTAAAATCTGAATCCCTCCCACTGCCCCCCCCTTTCCCCTCACTGTATATGTATCTTTTTTTCTTTTTTCTTCCTTTATGATGAATTCCTGTTCTGTTCTTTAACTATATAGAAGTGTCTATTTGTATGTCTCTAAATGTTTTGATGAATTGGACAAGGTGGACCCTGTTGTAAACAAGTGTAATGCTTCATTGGGTCGTCCACTCACAGTTAACAGTCTTTGTATTGAATTTGTGCTTGAAATGTACTGCCATTCTGCAAACTGTTAATACATATTTCAATCAATCAATCAAAAGTCCACATGCAGGATACGGTTCCGTAGATCTGGATCCGTATCCGGTAGGTCTGGCGGTCCGCCCAGGCGTGACAGACAGGCGAGCAAAGCACCGACAAGATGGCCGAGAATACGGCACGAAAGTGAGAGAGAGAGAGAGAGAGAGAGAGAGAGAGAGAGAGACAGACACATTGACGAGCCATACCGTCCTTTCTTCTATTGAATGTCAGATCAAGCAGGAGGTCCATGGTTCTGGTACCGGGGCCACCGGGCGGCTGAAACCCACAAACGAGGCTGATCTGGGACTCTTTCCGCGGCTGACCATTTATTGTTTTTTTGCGGATATTATGCAGACTTGTAGTGTGCACTGTGCACGGATGAGCTTCCAGCCTGCTGCTGACAACATAACGCCGCTGCTGTTAGCGACACAGACAGACAAAACGCTTTCCACAAAAAGTGTCAGCTAAAGTGAGCGATCGTCTTGTTAATATTTCCTGCTGAACGCTTCTATAAATCCAGCTCCCCGGACAGGGGGGGTGGGAGGGGGGGAGACCTGCGGATTATTGAACCGAGCGGGTGCAGCTTGTCTGCAGGCAGGGGCACATTTTTGGATGTGCTAAGTTAGCGGCTAAGAGGCTAGCGTTGCGGCAGGACAGGCAAGGCAGGACATTTGCCTTGTTTTTAAAAAAACACTTGGGAGGTTATTTCTGTCCACTGATGAACATTATTCCCTCCGGGTGATCGAACCACCGACACACGGTGACACGTTGTACTTGGACACGTTAAATAGACTGACCAGTAGGGTTGTTGTTGTTATTCTAACACTGCACACACACACACACAGCCTCCCAGTGTACACACGACCAAGGAGAATCCGTCATCATCCCCACACACATCAAGCTCCCCAGCATGGCACATTCTCCCGTCCAAGGCAACATACCGGGCATGCAGGTGAGTAACATGAGTTAAGCCTCTGTGTCTTTTTGTCCACTCTGCAGAGGGCTTTGCCTTTGGTCAGTGGTCAGTGGTCACACTGTAGTCAAAATCATGAGTTCATAGCCTATTAGATCATGTCACCCTCTGAAGGAGATGGTCGGCTTTGCTATGGTTTCCAAGTACCATACCTCAGTGGTTCCCAAACTCTTTCATGTCAATGACCCCCAAATTGACACTAATCACCCCCATGGCATTTATATCTCTGGGACCCCTAATTTATATTGTAAAATCAATGTTAATGTAACTCTGAGAGTGTACAAACATCCATTTGGTTCCATTTGTCCACTCTCAGAGTTACAGACCCATAAGGGTCCAATTGGTTCCAAACTATCATTTAGCTCGGGACCCCCTGGAACTCCCTCAAGGACCCCTGGGGTCCCTGGACCCCACTTTGGGAACCACTGGATCATGTCACCCTCTGAAGGAGATGGTTGGCTTGCTATTGGTTATTCCATGGCCATACATGATGTACGATAATTGTCTGTACATGTGCATGGCTGCAGAAGAATATACTGTTGTTTTTGTAGATACCTGTGTGTGTATAAGTGTAGACGTGTAGCGGACCCAGCTGGCCTTTTAAGGATGAAGTCTGAACTGATGATTTTGAAGTTGCTTTATTCATAGATCAACGTAGAACTGGGACAGAAACAAAATACAATGTATCAATGGTCATAAATCACTACAATATAATCCATAAACTGTTCCAATCTCAGGCACAAAATACATTTTCCATGCAACACTAACGTACATTACACAATACATAAACATCCTTCTGCATACATTTTAACAATAATACCAAATACCAATAACAGTGCAAGCAAATCAATAAAATACCTTGTCCCCCTTTCCAGCTAGGTGCTATATTCTGTGTGTGACATCAGTTCGTTCCATGGTTAGTTGGCATTTGACCGTTCCTTTGGCCTCCCTTTCCTTAGCCATCCACATAACCAACCAACTTCAGCCACACCATTTGTGTGCTGTCTGTTCCAAGTCTTCTCTGTACTGAGGCAGCATTTCCTTGTTTTTAACCACAGTGCCACAGCTGAGCTGAGTCCCAATCATCTGATTCACATCAGCTGTGATCAGTTGTTGGCACACTTCCTGTTCCAATGCCTCACAACACTGAATATATACTAAACAATAAAGTATTACCTGTGGGTCCGTTACACTCCCACCAAATCATACAGTGATTTAAAAGCAATGTACATAAATCACAAATGATTTAAAATTACGTGACCCCAGATGCATTTAAAATTCTTAGAATAGGTAAGAGTGAGTTGTACCATCTTTCTCCCACCTTGAGTACTCCATATCCAATGAGAGCATGCTCAGCATTGACTTCCAGGAGCCTAGTGTCCTGGGCCTTGAACCTTCTAGCCATGGCTGGTTTCCCTTTGATGGGCAGGGATGCCTGCGCTTTGTCTGGTTGTCTTCGCACTCCTCTAGGCCTCCGTTCCCCTTTGACTGCTGCCGGGGAGTCTTGCTTGGTAGCCCCCTTGTAGGCCATCGCGGCCACTGCATTAGGCTCGGCCTCTCCGGCCTGCAGAGTACCAGCTCCCACCGAATCCCCTGGTGCCTTGGGATGTGAGGCCAGGGTAGCTGCACCCTGCTAGGCTTCACCACTGCTGCTCCCTCCGTCACCTCCAGCTGCTTCTTGATGACTGTTTCTTCCTCACCAGCCGGCGCACCTGGGCCTGGCTGCTTTTGTTGAATCTCTTCATGCTGCTCCTTCATGGCAGTCAGGGGTTTCTCCTGCTGCTCCTTCATGGCAGTCAGGGGTTTCTCCTGCTGCTCCTTCTCTACGGCCGCCCTCTGTTGCTCCTGCTCAGCAGCCAGGAGCCTCTGCTGCTCTCTCTTCTCTGCAGCAGCCCTCTGTTGCTCCTGCTCAGCAGCCAAGAGCCTCTGCTGCTCCCTCTTCTCTGCGGCAGCCCTCCGTTGCCTCTCCTTAGCAGCCAGGAACCTCCTCTGTATCTCCTCTTGCCTCTCCATCTCATGTTGTCTTTGAACTTCCAGAGCTTTCCTTTGTTCTTCCTGCTCACGTATAATTTCGTACTCATGAAAATAATTATGCACTTCCATTCCGTAAAACTTTCCATTTACCATATTCTCAGCAACAACTTTGAAAAGATCTCTTGAAGCGCATTCACATATAGCCACTCGGCCTCGTAGACCATCAGGTGGTGTGATGCATTTCTGGATTATTTCACCATACAGTTCAAAAATGTCTTTACTCTTCTCCAAGGTGTAAAGGAGAAGTCTTGGGTCCCTCTCTGTAACGCTGGACCTTAACTGTTTCTTTACTATTCGTGCTGCCATTTTCCAATGTTCATATAGTTCAAAAATACTTTTCAACTTATGCTCAACCTCGGAATCTGTATCGTCTGCCATTTTGTAAAAGAAACGGAGAATAAACCTTAAATGGCCATAGAAAATAATTTAGCACAGAAAACTATATTTCCCTTAGACAACTGCATGTATTATTAATTAAACAAAAATAATCTTGGAAATCATAAACATCTGAAAATGTAATTAAACAATCCTTGTGCAAGTCTAGTAGCTTGTTCAGTTCCTTTTCCATATAGTTCGTTTCCTGACCTTGTGTGCATGTTCCTTTGAATGGAAGTTGTGTTTGTGTCTGTTCACCAGATCCATGTGCAGATGTCAGACTCAGAGTGAGAGAAGTCCATGTTTCCTTGCAGGTGGTAGATGATGAGTCCATTCGGGTAAAGTTCTACTGTAGCGGACCCAGCTGGCCTTTTAAGGATGAAGTCTGAACTGATGATTTTGAAGTTGCTTTATTCATAGATCAACGTAGAACTGGGACAGAAACAAAATACAATGTATCAATGGTCATAAATCACTACAATATAATCCATAAACTGTTCCAATCTCAGGCACAAAATACATTTTCCATGCAACACTAACGTACATTACACAATACATAAACAGCCTTCTGCATACATTTTAACAATAATACCAAATACCAATAACAGTGCAAGCAAATCAATAAAATACCTTGTCCCCCTTTCCAGCTAGGTGCTATATTCTGTGTGTGACATCAGTTCGTTCCATGGTTATTTGGCATTTGACCGTTCCTTTGGCCTCCCTTTCCTTAGCCATCCACATAACCAACCAACTTCAGCCACACCATTTGTGTGCTGTCTGTTCCAAGTCTTCTCTGTACTGAGGCAGCATTTCCTTGTTTTTAACCACAGTGCCACAGCTGAGCTGAGTCCCAATCATCTGATTCACATCAGCTGTGATCAGTTGTTGGCACACTTCCTGTTCCAATGCCTCACAACACTGAATATATACTAAACAATAAAGTATTACCTGTGGGTCCGTTACAAGACGTGCTGACTGAGTGGATGCACATCAAAGACAGATGTGCAGGGATCTGCATCTTTATAGGCTGCAAAGGTGCCTCCTGCCACTTAAGACGAACATGACTCATCATGCTTTTGTTTTAAGATTTAGCCCAACTAAAATCTTTGTAATCCACTTGATGAGGTGCTGTTCTGTGAAAGTTCTAAGCTCTAATGCAAAGGCATTTAGAGCTCTATGTGAAAGTGAACTAACATCCACCAAACACAGTGGCAAGTGAAGGCGTGTGTGTGTGTGTGTGTGTGTGTGTGTGTGTGTGTGTGTGTGTGTGTGTGTGAGAGAGAGAAGTCTAGATCGCAGGGTATTTTACTTTTTACACAAAAGCGATTTTTATTGTTTTATGGAAAATTAATACCAAAAATACTTGGCATCTCATAACCTCAAAACATTTCTTTCCATCGGGAAAGCCAACGTTTTGTTGCTTAGGCACATTTTGTTTAAGCATACCAAGTTTGGATTAAAGATTCCCTTTATTATAGGATGCAGCTGTTTAATTTTTAGCTCTCATAAATGGGCATATTGACCCTTTCCCTGTTCACAAGAGGTCATACAAGGAAGTCATTTTTTGTCAGTGCTTGCCTGCTCTTGTGTTTCCCACATAACAGCCCCTGGAGAATTTAGACATTTTCTGTGCACTTCCTGCGTTCAAATAGTTTATTAATTCTATGCTCACATGCGACAGTTAGACTTCCAGTCTCAAAATTCAATTAAGCATGATGCACACTTAGTTGTAATATAATCCTAGAATATCTGCATATGTGGAATTTTTTAACTTGTACTTTGATTCAGCATTCTCTTCCTTCCCAGTTCCTTAATTGATTCAATAATAAAATGGTACCATATAAACATGTTAATACTAAACAAAAGAATCGCAATTATAATTTGTCAAATGTGCAGCACCTAGTTTATACCCTTGGAGAGTTGGCTTACGGTGTCAGAGCAATCATCAATCTTGGATTCCTCACACAAACCCAACCCCTCTGGCAAACTACACTGCCAAAGCCTCTCCAAAAGCCAGTGACAAAACCTGTCAGATGTTTTTGAGTGACTACACTGTTTATAGCAGTGACAAGGAGAAAACGGATGCTACCGTGTGAAAGGCTAATTCCTGTCTGTCTCTACATATTATTTCAATTTATAGTATATTTTCTTTTGAAAGCAGATAGCAGGGAAGCCTAGAGGGAGTCATTTGCTAAGGTATGTGAGAGGTGCAGGACTGCAGGTTTGATCGTTGGCCAGGCAGGGTACATTTACATGGTCTGAACCACGGCATCATTACTGGGTACAAACATAGCCTATTTTTAGTGTGCAAGGACTCGTGCTAATACTGTAGCCAGCTATTGCCAGTCAAATGAAATAAACATGATTCAACACAGAAATGTAATTGGATTCAGTTAAGGTATTGTGATACATTTTGCTACTATTTGTGGCACTGATTTAAAAAAAATAAAAACTGTTCCGTTCACGTGGCATCCCTGTGGCCAAAAAACATCTCACTGCATCATGAAGATCCTTTTCAAATGATAGAACAATAAGTTTATCTTTGAATTGACATGATTATCATCTCAAATGTTTACCCTCTCCACACACACAAGTGTGCAGTGGCATTGTGCAAATTAACTTATCGTTCCAACAATGGTATCCTAATACTGCTGATGTCTTGCTTCACTTCCTGACATTTGGTTTCCATCACACATTCCCCCTTTTTCTCTCCCTTCCTATCCCTTTTCTCCTGTCCTTTTGTCTGTCCCCCCCCCCCCCCCCTTCCCAACCTCATCCAGAATGCCAAAGCGGATCCGGAGGAGCTGTTCACCAAGCTGGAGAGGATTGGCAAGGGCTCGTTTGGTGAGGTGTTCAAAGGCATCGACAATCGCACGCAGAAAGTGGTGGCCATCAAGATCATCGACCTGGAGGAGGCCGAGGATGAGATCGAGGACATCCAGCAGGAGATCACTGTGCTCAGCCAGTGCGACAGCCCCTTCGTCACCAAGTACTACGGATCCTACTTAAAGGTGAGGTGCGGCACTGTGGTGTCGGCAATTGCACTGTATCTTTCCTGATTTGTGAGAAATAGTTGATACAATGTGTTGTGAGCTTGTAGATCTGCTTTCCCCCCCCCAGCTTATTAGTGCCATTATGGCTTGTTTGGGAACTTCAGGGATCGGGGATCTTTGCGGACAGCATGCAATGATCCCACCTCCGATATAATAATGGAGACGAGAATATTCATCTAGAATATAGCTCACTTAATATTTAATGATGTCCGTTTCACATCGACGGCTCACTCTCTTCCTCATTTTCTTCCAGAGTTCAAAGTTATGGATCATTATGGAGTATTTAGGTGGAGGCTCTGCATTAGATTTGGTAAGTGAAGACATCCATTCCTCGTCCATCGTTACTGTCTGATTCTGGCCGTATACAGAAAGTCTGGGATGTAAAAAATACATTTGAATATGAATTAGGGTTCTATTTACATACATTCTTAAGGTGTTTGATTTGAAGTTTGAAAATATCCATCCAGCTATTTTCTTTATCTATGTTTTTGGTGTGGCTGCGCCTGCTACATATTTCTTTGTTTATATCAGTATTGATTCATTATCACTGATTGGGCCTTTTTAGGGCAACCTAGTGTAATTGTCCCACTTTATTTTTTCTTTCTAGTTATTGTTAGGGTATCAATGTGCTTGGATTGAATAAATGCTGGAAAATGCTTGAATTCAAGGTAGAAATCACAAGCAAGACATTTATAGCATGGCATTGACAATATATAATTAATAATTTATAGTCTTGTATCTAAAAAGGATGGATATTTAGAATTGGATGCCAATGGACGGTACATTACAACCACGAGATGACTCAGACAAAGCACCTTGAAGGTGCTTAAATGTGGCTTTTTAGAAAACCGTACACAAACCCAAATTAGCTGTTGTGTGAGGATGCGTTTCTCTGTTTCCGTTCCTGTTAAGTTGGAGCCTGGGTCGTTGGACGAGATTCAGATCGCCACCATCCTAAGAGAGATCCTCAAAGGCCTGGAATACCTGCACGGTGAGAAGAAGATCCACAGGGACATCAAAGGTAAATTACAAAAATAACAATGGCTGGACATTCAGCCCATTAAGACTGTGACTGGTGCTCAAACCTTTTCACCACAGACCCACAGACTGATCTGTATTTGGTCGTGGAACCCCATCTGAAGTCTGAACATAATTTGTTCCAGGGACCCCCCCCCCCCCCAGAAGCAAATATTTGATTTAGAAAGTAAAAACATTCACTGTGAAAGTATATACTGTATAAATTCAAATATTTTGCACACATTTTTCCGGTAACGTCCAGTTTGAGTGGATACAGTAAGTTCTGTAGCTTCTACTGTAGTGCAGACAGTAAAGGCCTATTCGTAGTCCAGTTTTCGGTGAAGGGTTGACCGAAAACTACAACATGACGGCACGTCGCGGTGGTCACTGCTGACACAACACATCTCTGTTATTACTAACCCTCGTTTCGGTATTTACCCAAAACTGGACTAAGGCCTTTACAGTCACCCATGTAGAGTTGACAAATACCAGACCCACATGTTCATAGAAGAACCAAAAAGGGTAACAGAATAATTTAGCTGGAATTATATTGTTCTGTTAAAAAAAATCTACGACAAAAAATTATAAAAGGGATTATTTTTTTTCATAACTATATTTGACAAAAAAATGTATAATCCGGATTATCTGTCTGGCTAGAGTTTCTGTCAACGCCATCATCTATTGTTGTCTGTTGCGTTCGAGTTGTTCTGCCTCAACAGACAGAGATGGATGATGCTTTTGACTTAATGGACATCTGGGACTACACACACACACACACACACACACGCACACACATACACCACACCCCATATCATACGATACGTTAATGGTATTGACATCCAATTATGGACTTGTACATTATATCAGGGTACTATTTCATTGGGGAATTAAGGCAAGTGCATGCTAGGGGTTAGTTGAATGCTTCTGTCGGCTGCTGTGCATTCGTCTAATGCCTCCGGTAGACAGACGAACAGCATCGACGGATGCTTTACGAGTGCTTAAAAAGAGAGTTCTCAGTTCTCTCTCACTTGCTCTGTGAGGATTCCGGAGCTGCACGCTAGAGAGAGATTTGTTCCCAATTTAGACAAAGGGCTAAAAGCTAAAAAAGCAGACACTGCTTTTACCATATGATAGTGCAAAATATGGGATTTTATTAAAGGGACATTTCAACATGTGTACCCTATGGCCAGAAAAATATTGAAGTCTGTGTGTTTGACTAGGGTTTGACTAAATAGCTGAATTCCTACAATGATCATAATGCTTTCCTTGTGGAGAGGGGGGAGGCTGCGTGGAGGTGTGTCCAGTGTTTCTTGTGCTAAACATCATTAAAATAAGACCTGGTTGCAAAAGGGGTGAAGTGGCCCTTTAAAGGATAGTCGTTTACTAATGCTGATGGTGACTGACAAATCGACACTTTTAACAGTTTTATTGCCCGGGATCATACGATCATGTTTCAAGCTTCACTGCCTATGTTTACATTTACCTTTGAACAGCCACTGCGCCGACCGCGGAGTTGCTTGTCATGAAAATCCACTTTAAAACGGTGTAATCACTTGTCATAGGGTTTGTTAAGTTGCCCGAACGGCCAAGGCTCCAAGAACAGTCAGGAATGGTAGTTAAGGGCTTTTATTTTCCCCAAACTCCTCCACCAAAAGTCCATACAATTGTTCAGTGCAATAATTCTCAATAGCAAACTATATTACAGGCAACAAAATAAAGAAAGGACAAAAAGATAAATAAATACTTGGGCAACACTCCTTAACAAAACCCAAACAGGATGAGAGCTCTCTTCAGGCTGCACCTTGATCACACAAGGCCCTGTAGCTCTCCCTCAGGGATGTTATTTGTAACTAGCCTGTCCCTGCAGCCTCCTTTAAATAGGAGTGGGTCCTACCACTGGGCACAGACTCAATTAGCACATTTCTTCTCAAATACTACACTAATAAATAAATACTTCCAACCACCTTGAATAAACAGTAACCTAAACATTCTAAATAATGTGTTACAATTAAACAAGTATAAAACAGAATGAACACTCAATGACAATTCCTCAAAGAATAAGGAGAAACACCCCTCTCCTGCATAGCACTTGGCCCTTTCCTCATCAAGGGAGATGCCACCAGCAGTGCAGGAGAGACAACTAACCAATCAGTGATTACCATTCAAATAAAGTTTAAAACAGTCGTTGCATGTTATAGGAAACAGTTTCATGTGTCTTCGTATATAGGGCACGGGTTGCCCCGTGACAGGGTTGAAAAATATTCCAAAGTGGCGATCACAACAGAGTGGACGAGTGAGCATTTCTGTGATTTTGTATGTTTAGGTAATGATTTTAATCAAAATCGGCTAGGAAGAAAAATTGACTTCCTATGTCTGTCTGTGTGTCTCTTTAGCGGCCAACGTGCTGCTGTCGGAGCAGGGCGAGGTGAAGCTGGCGGACTTCGGAGTGGCCGGACAGCTGACCGACACCCAGATCAAACGCAACACCTTCGTTGGAACGCCTTTCTGGATGGCTCCTGAGGTCATCAAGCAGTCCGCCTACGATTCTAAGGTGCGGACAAAGGTCGAAGGACGGACGATGGACTTAAAACAGTGTTTCCCAAAGTGGGGTCTGGGGACCCCCAGGGGTCCTTGAGGGAGTTCCAGGGGGTCCCCAGCTAAATGATAGTTAGGAACCAAATGGAGCCTTTTGGGTCTGTAACTCAGAGAGTGTACAAGTCCATCTGGTTCCATTTGTATCAATCTGAGTTAAATTAACGTTGATTTTATAATATACATTGGGGTCCCAGAGATAGAAATGGGGGACCGTAGCCTAATTCAGGTGAAACCGGGGGTCCTTGAAATGAAAATGGTTGAGAATCACTGCTAGAGTTGTGAAAATCTTGGGTCCGCGGGCTAATGAGTGTCAATTTGGGGGTCCTTGACATGAATACGTTTAAGAACCACTGACTTAAAGCATAGTACTTGCTGTGTTTGTATAAGAGTATCCAACATATGTGGCAATATTATAACAATATTATTATGTGACTAGACAATAATATAGACATCGTCTGGGATTTAGATATTGTAATCGTGTGATAAATTATATGTTTTAGCCAAATGCAGCCCGCGGGCCGCCAGTTGAATACCACTGTTGTAGATTGTCAATCTTTTTAAATCATTTGAAAAATGCAATTATCGTCACAATACGATATTATCGTCACAACATCGATACGTTAAGTCAAAAATATTGTAATATTAGATTTTATATCTACAGTCCTGTCTGTGTGCACCCGCTTCAAATGCTATCAACCCATAATCACCACCAGTAGGTTACTCATCAAGACCATGCAATGGAGCCAGTAGGCTCTACTGGAGCCTACTGGCTGTGATTAGGAAACACGGAAGTTGTTGTCACGGAAACGTCCTACAGCGTGACGTCAGGCCATGTATGGCGAGCAGAGCACTAGACTCAGCAGAGACTCTGAAGAGTCAGAAGATGAATAAGAAGGAGGTAATATCCAACTCCCTCCCCCAACGCCTAAGGCAAGATACAGATCCTCTAAACTAAAAGACCTCCTCAAGGAGGCTCTTACACAGCCCACTGACAGCTCCCTGCTAATACAGGAAATCGTCATTACAGAAGTGAAATTACTGCCGTCGAAGCGAAAACATTGTGAAACTGACTTAGGTGGCCGGTTAAGACTGAGATAGTTAGGGTAAGTGGACTTATATGGCCGGTTAAGACTGAGATAGTTAGGGTAAGTGGACTTAGGTGGCCGGTTAAGACTGAGATAGTTAGGGTAAGTGGACTTATATGGCCGGTTAAGACTGAGGTTAGGGTTAAGGTTAGAGTTAGTAATAGTCAGACAATGCGGCCAACGTCACGTCGGACAATGGCTGACAGCAGCAACGTCTCCGCTCCAGTAGAGCCTACTTGCTCCATTAAATGAGCTTGATAAGTAACCTACTGGTTGATTAAAATCAAATCCGCTACTGTGTGTTTGTTCCCATGTCGTCCAGGCTGACATCTGGTCACTGGGCATCACAGCCATTGAGCTGGCTAAAGGCGAGCCTCCCCACTCAGAGCTCCACCCCATGAAGGTGTTGTTCCTCATCCCAAAGAACAACCCTCCCACGCTGGAGGGGAACTACTGCAAACCCCTCAAAGAGTTCATAGAAGCATGCCTCAACAAAGAGCCCAGTTTTGTAAGTGTTTTATTAAGCCCATGTTGTTTGTTTGTTATTTAATCGCATGAACCCTATTGTCTATTCTGGGGGCGAATGTGTGTATCTCTGTGCATGTCTCGTCTGCATAACTATATGCTCCTCTCTTGATGTGTGCGGTTCTGTTTACCAGAGTCTCACTACATTCTGCTGTTTACTTCCTGCTTGCGCATAGTAGTGTGTGCAAAGTTGACGGTCAAGACGATTCGAGAAATGCCACCACGGAAGCCTTTCCCCTTGATCATCTTGGCTGTCAACTCTGCGCAAGCAGGAAGAAAGCAGCAGTAGCCGACAACAATATTCTCAAGCCTGGGATTAAACAACATGTACAAAATGATGTCTATTTGTTTTGAGGTCCGCTAGCCCCTCCTATATGTCCCCACACGTCTCATATTTGCCATTGACAATGAAAGGAGAAATGAGGTCATATTTATGTGCCTCAAATAATAATGCCATTGACAATGAAGGGAATATTTACGTCTAGACGAGCAAGTCGGCTAACCAATCACATAAATTCAGTTGTTCATGAGATGATGAGTATGTATGATCATTGGGGCTTTGATGCAAATTCTAAACACGATGGGTGCAGCTGCAGAAAGCAAGGAATGCAGCCAATGCACAGTTGCACTCTCCTGTCAACTAATACGCATAAAAATAAAATAAGCAAAAAAAAAGAGAACTTTATCAACACGTCTGTAAATGGCCACGACACATCGACTCACCAAATACGAGTCGTGTCAACCCCCCCCAACTAGCTCAGCTTGTTTATTTTGGCCAAAGATTTATGGGAGAGCTACACCAAGTGCGTCTGTGATATGTCAATGATACCGGCTACACCAGACGGATACCGCAGGCCCCAGATAAGCATGCTCTAAAAATGGGATCTATTCTATTTTTTTTTATATTGTCTACCAAATGGAGACAGGGGAGTGCGGGCCCACATATCTGGGCATTATTTTCACGGACTGTGCATGCGCCATGCGCACACACGCACTCTGGCGTTAGTTTAGAGGTGAAAAAAGGAACAGCCACTTATAAGGCTTGAAGAGACCTGCAGTATATTATTTTGCTGATCGCTCCTGACTTTCTCTCTCTCTTCTCGCTCACCCCCTCCGGTATCACTGCAGAGGCCCACTGCCAAAGAACTGCTAAAGCATAAGCTGATCGTCCGCCACGCCAAGAAGACCTCCTACCTGACGGAGTTGGTGGACAAATACAAGAGGTGGAAGGCGGAGCAGTCCAGAACTCAGAACGAGTCCAGCTCGGACGAGTCTGACTCGTAAGTAACCCCAGAGTGTACAACGGTTAGAAATGAACACTAGTTCATAATAGTGATGCGTGGACTGTTTTACACCTGTGATGTGACGGTAACGATGATTCAGAGACAAAAGGGTCCTAGTCTAGACTAGGCCTAAATAAGATATGTTATACCTCGGAAAAGACGGTGGGCAGACTGGGCATTCTGTTCCCGTTTCACTCTTAATTGAGATGGACAGTTAGGAAAGCTGAGAGTTGATGCCTGAAGAAGGTCAGTAGACCAAAAGCTTGCTAAATAAATACATTGATTGTGCGCAGATGTGAGTGTGCGGAGCTTCCCTTTATTTTTTCTCATGTTCCCTTTGTGGCTCCAGCACCTCTCTTAAGTTTTTTCAGCGGATGAGCGGTGGTTCTTTTTCCATTTTTGTAGGAAAGCTGAGAGTGAAACGGTGTAGTAGACCAAGTAGACACACAACAGGGTGGGATTACATCCGAGGAAAGTAGGGTGAATAAGACTGCTCAGACGAGTGCTATGCTGACAACAGCCATCTTTATTCTCTAGTTGCTACTGGACAGCGGTGGAAAGTAGCCAAGTACATTGACTTAAATACTGTACAATTTACAATGTACTTTACTTTAGTATTTTAAAATTTAATTACATTTTAATAAAAAGTTACTAGTTACTTTGCAGATTTTGATTATTACCAGTAAGACGCGGGGGGGGGGGGGGGGGGGGTGGTGGCCTGGGTGACGGCAGACTGCTGGGCGAGCGCTGGCGCTTTTTGCATGGGGGGTCAGATCAACATATGGAATGAATTCTGTACTAGCCACATATGGAGCTTGTCTTGAGTGTACAGGGTTTGATGTACATATGGAATGTCAGAACTCAGAACAGGTCGTCAGCTCCATATATGGAGATCTAAGGGTGACAAGGGCAGTGTCTTGAGTGTACAGGGTTTGATGAGGGACCAGGTACGGCCGGGCCTTAATTTTCGGGCTTATTGAGAACGTAAATATTGATGACATCAGGGATCTCCATATATGGGCTTAATTGAGACTGCAGGTCGCATTTACTATGACATCGGGGATAGTCATCACTGTTGATGTCACAAGACCTGGGGACCATGGGCTTTCCCATGTATGGGGATTTTGAGTGATACACTGAAAGACAGGAAATGCACGATTCCATAGTTAACTGCGACCTTTGGTCGCAATTACAAAACGTACATTAACCCCTTCAACCCTCCGCCATTTAAAAATAGCCGATCTGCAAGCTCACAATACGTCTCAATTTGACTCATTGTGAGCTTGTAGATCTGCTATTTTCAAATTGGGAAGGGGGGGGAGAGAGGGGTGTTGCACCACTCGGTTCACACGGGTGTGATTTTTACTTTGCTGTACAGAAAGCACGTCAAAGCATTTTCAGAACCCATTTGCTATACAGGTTCTGAAAGGTGCATCAGCAAAAACTACCCACTGCCGCTGTTAAAAGAGTGCTTAAGCATGTTAAATGCACGACTACACCACTCAGCTCGATTGGATATTTAAGCCGCCCCTGTTTCTGTGCTACTAGGGAGCAGGACGGCCAGGCGTCGGGCGGAAACGACTTTGGCAACGACGACTGGATCTTCACCATCCGGGAGAAAGACCCCAAAAGGCTCCAGAACGGGGAGGGGCAGTCGACAGAGCAGGTGAGCAGATGAACGGGGGAGGGGCAGTCAACAGAGCCCCTTCAGGACGGTAACCCCTTTTGGGGTTCTTGTTGCCATGTACAGTATACAGCAACATAACATTTTTGAAATTATTTAATTAATAAATAATAAATACATTTATGAAAACTGTATTCATAAGGCGTATTTAGAACCGGCATCAATCCTAAATAGGTTAAAAATGTGCTCACCCACATTGCGGCGTGGCATTTTCAAATATGTGCTCTATGTCTCTTTGTCTTTCCGCAGTTAAAAGACATTCCAAAGAGACCTTACTCACAGAGCCTGACCACAGTTATCGCTCCAGCTCTGGCAGAGGTAAGCAGATTCTGTCCTTCCTGTATGAGAACCCCAACAACCTTAGATTAGGGCTGAGGTTTAGGTTCATGTATACATTGACTTGTATTGTATTGTATGCGTGACTTAACCCTAACATTCTACAAAAATGGCCCATTATCAACTGAAAAAGATGTAGTCACAAATATATATTATTTTCTTATCACCGTGAGTGCCCAATATACATTATCCTTTAGTCTTCATCATGTGCCCAACGTCTTTCATTGCACTTTGAGTTCTACCTGTCCTGTGTTGGTTTGCAGCTGAAGGCGAGGCAGGAGCAGGTGAATGGGAACCCCATGGCCTTGGATGAGCTGCGGGCGGCCATACTGCTGGCTGAGGAGAGCTACCCTGGCATCTCAGACTCCCTGGTGGCACACATGGTCCACAGGCTCCAAAGGTACCACTTCTAGATTAAAACCCAAGGTCCCACGGTCATGAAATTCCTGGAAATATTTTGAAATTAGAAAAAAAGTTTTTGATTTTGTTCCAAAAAGGTGTATAACATTACAGGAAATGTGTAACATAAGTCGTTACTCGCCAAGCGAGCAGCGTGATTGCAGCCTAATGTATACCGGACGTGACAAAAATAACAGATCTACAAGCTCACAACGTGCTGCAGCATGTTCCTATGCCCTAAGATATGTGATGTAGCTAAACATTTGGCACAAAATGTGAAATCGAATTATAGCATGTGCGCATATATGCTTTATTGTTGCTCCACTACCCAGGGCTCGACAGTGCGACTAGGTAGTCGCATTTGCTACTAAAAATAGCACCGTGCGAGTTGTAGAATTAAATTTGTAGCACTGGTGCGACTACAGAATTTGACCGTTCAATTGTGATAAAGACAAGGCTCCGATACCTCAAGTGCACATTCTATTAGTTTCAGTTCTATACCTACATATATATTTGTAGTACGGTGGTGTTAAATTCATCACTTCAGTAGTATAAACAATAAAATGGTTAAGTTATGGGCAATTATAATCAATGCAGTGATACACTGATTCAATTAATTTCAATGTAAGACAAATACCAAAGCAAAATGCACCAAATAAAAAAACGAACAAACAAACACTCCTGTACCTCGCTCCGCTTATCGAGGGCGCTAAGGTCTGGAAAGGCCACATTGAACTTCATACAAAGTCACAGCAAGCAGGTACTTAGTCACCAAACGATCAAACTCTGTGACGGGCACTGTGGATAATACAAGCGGTTCAGTCCACTGAAGCTACAAAACATCTCGATAGTTCAAGATGACAATCGATCATAAATCAACAGTGTACAAGGATGAACATTGCAAACTTCTCATACCGTGTCTCTGCTGCTACAAACACTGCATGTCTCTCACTGTGTCACTCTGGCTGAGTGTGTCTGAGGTGAGTGAAGCCAACAGGCTTCAGCTATATATGCACCCTAACCGGAAGTTTCACAATAAAAGTACCCTAAACATACAGGAAGTGTCAAAATAAGACGACGCAAATAAACAAAGAAAAAAGACAGGACTGAAGTTAAAAGAACCAAGTGACACCGGCACTTACACAATCCTTAGCACATCGCTTACAAAAGTGTGTGTTGCACAGCGTGAATGATGTTGGTAATCACCGACCTGGCTGGATAAATATCAGTGGTCCATCCATTGTGTGACCTGCTTAACGAGCAACGGTAGGCAGTCGAGGGGTGATTTCATCCAACACCCAAAGGACTGTCCCCCCAGTGGCCCCACCACCACCAGCAGCTTAGTAAATTAATAGTCTACTGTAGCTGTGTCAGATGTTCTGTTTGAAGCAGTCAAAGCCAATTTAATTCACAATCGAGCATCTTGCCCTGCACCGAATATCACATGATAGAACAGCAGGATAAAAACGGATTATCTATCCATCTATCAATCATCAGCATAGAAACAAATTGGTTATATAGATCAATAGCTATTATAGCAGGGTGAATCATTTTACTGTTGCACTGAACTGTCCTTTCTTTTCTCATTTGACAGTTTCTCCACAAGCAGGACAACTTCCTCCTCATCTCCCTAATGATTGGCTCTTGGCCCCCCCCCACTCCCCACCCGCGACACCAGCCATGGTCAGTGGGCTTAACCAGACGGGGGGTCACATCATTCGACACCAGCTGAGCGCATCTGACCTCCCCTGGGCAGGGGAGGGGGCTTCGCCTAGCCTATTACACAATACACATCACTGAACAAAAAAACCCTAAAAAACAAAAAAAAAGAATAACGCTCCCTGGGACAAAAGGAGAAAAATGTGGAGAGCCCTCTTGTCAGTCATCTATTCCAGTGACGAACGCCAGGGGGCAGCAGAGTACTTTGACATGTCAGGCGTTGACTTCTGAAACAAAAACACAAAGCTTCAGTGACAACTGACAAGTGAGACTTGCTTAAAGAGAGAGAGAGCAAGCCCCCGCCCATCACAACAAACACGTGGAACAGCCAAGTTGAACTCTGGGCTTTGTATTATGACTATAAGGAACCCCCTTGAACCTCACCGTGTGGAGTTTCTACATGGCATCGGCTTAGAAGAGGAGCGCAAAATCCCACCCAGTTCTGAAAAGACTCCTCCAAGTAAATGCAGGCGTCAGTCATATCCCTATAGACTCTGAAAGCATGCTTGATGAACCTGTGGGGATCTATCTTTGTGCGAGTGCGTGCTGGACAAGCGTGGACACTGTGTGTATGCGTGCTTATGTGTGCACAACCTGTATGTGTGTACCCGTGTGTGTGTGTGCGTGCATGTGCTCTCTCTGTTTGTCTCTCGTATGTCTCCAAGAATCCCTGTTTAGGCAAATTGCAGCATTCTTAATGAAACCTCAGGTAAAGTGCTTTAAGTGGACTTTGTCCTCCGAGGCAGTGGAGGGCGCCATGCTGTACATGATTTAAGAGGTGTCATTGATGTTGGCGGCGGGGGAATGAATCACTGTGTGGAAAAATGGTCACGTGCATTTTGTAGATATTGATCATGTTTAAAAACAAAGTTTAAAAAAAGAAAAAAATATATTTAACGATTTTAAAAGTCACTCGAACGAACAGAACTGAAAATGCCTTGCCTTTTTTTGAGCTGCACACGTTTTGTTACAGCGCATTTCATTACACTACTTGATTATTTTGTCCTCTTCCCAGTCAGAGTAAAAGTTTTGGCATTCGGTATTCTCTCTTTTTGAAGTGAATCTTCCATTTCGATCAGTCTTAAGTCATTTAAATCAATTAACTCATGTCATGTACTAGGTTACTTTGTAGTAAAAAAGAAAAAAAAAAGAATAGGAAAAAAAAAGCTTACTTACATCGTAGACATTTTAAGTCAGTTTTTAACTTTTGCTCAGACGTGGTCAAGGCCAAGACCGGACAACTGAGATTAGGCTACATCAGCAGTCAACTTTCCACATTTGACTGAAGACACAACTTTAATTCATTTGATAGTTATTTCTCTGTCGTGTTACCTGCACACTTTCCAGTGAAGGCAAGGGGAATTTACACAGATGGGGGGGGGGGGGCTGTGTAGGCAATCAAACGCTGACACAACCATGCACTGCATTGACACAACCATGGCCAAATTCAACCATAGACCAGGTGAAGCCAAGCTCGTTTGGTGATACAAAAGGGCAAAAAAACCAACCGCCATCCTCCATTTTGTCACTTCAGATGTTGCTTTTCACCACTCTTCCTCACCATTAGAAGTGCCATGTCCTCTCATGCTTACCAGATTTTCTTTTTTTTTTTAATGTATGAATCGCACCTTTTTCTTTCTAATTTCGGATCAGTTTTTTGCACTTTGAAAGTGTGTTTGAGTATTTAAAGAAACTAAAGTAAGAGGAAACAAAATAAAACGCGGGGGGGGGGGGAATCGCTAATAGCCATGTTTTACTATATGTTTACTTAAAGAGTTCCAGAATTTACTACTGTGCTAATGCAGCAATAATGTTGAGGAGTTGCATCAGGGCGCACTTGTCAACACAGGGATAGAAAGAAAATAAGATATCTGATATTTTTGTAACTGCAAAGAGAAGTACGGAAATAAGGAATGCTTTATGGATAATGGGCACCTGCCTCTGGCAAAGAAAAACTATACCTTACAGAAAACATATGCTACGGAAAGAACTAGAAACACCTGTACATTTGGTCTTCTTTATCATAGCTGACAGTTTATAGTACTGTATATAATCTTTGCTTGTGTCATTTGAGAATTCCCAAGTTAAATGTAAGCTCTTGTAAGCTTTCAAAGTGACATGAGAAATAAAGACATAATGCTAACGGAGATGGTGGCCTTCGTGTCATGGATTTATGTAGTGGATTTGAATGTCATCGATGCATTGAAAGGGACAAAATCACATTTAATCAGAGCATTCAATGCTGACCTACCGAAACCGTTTCCAGCGTGAAACGTTATATTGTGACGTTTTGGAGAAATTCAGTAGGCTGCATTCTGCGTTGATCACGGCTACTGTTTTGACAGCGGCGACGCACGTTGTCCGACATTACAAACCCTAACCTCGGTCTTAACCGGCCACAATTGCGGAAATTCCGGAAAAATTGCGAAATTGCGGAAAAATTTCAGAAATTGCGGAAATCAATTTCCGCAAAATTGCGGAAATTGCGGAAGAATTGCGAAATTGCGGAAATCAATTTCCGCAAAATTGAGGAAGAATTGCGAAATTGCGGAAATCAATTTCCGCAAAATTGCGGAAATTGCGGACGAATTGCGGAAATTGCCGAGTTTTCGCGAGGAATTGTGGAAATTGCGGAAACGATGGGTTATAGCCCATGTTTTTTGAATTTTTGATAAAAAAAATTATCCTCGTTTTTCATCATTTTTGATGAAGCTTCACTCTACAAGGGAGGAGCTTTATTAATTTGCCAATTGCACATCTTCAATATTTGCATATTAAGTAAAGTTCTTTATTTTATTGTTTGACATTGAGGCATTTGATTTTTAAGATTGTTGTAAGATACATACATACATACATACCCAGCCGATCGCAATACTTGCACACTATGCTTGCACAAGTAATCACCGCATCAGTAAATGTCACAATCATCATTTTTTTAATCGTTTCATAACATACAACAGAAGTACAATATATAAATATAAATACTGTAGTTATTGTTATTATAATTATTATTTGTGTGTTGCACATTTATCTCAAAGTCGCACCGGGGCTGCCGTCCGTCATGTAGTCACCTTCTGGCTCAAAGATGTCAACACAAGCCAGTTCGTATGCAGTACAAAAAAAAATAATAATAAAAAAAAAAAATCCTCCATGACAGTTTATCAAAATGGTTACATTTGTACACTATGAGTGTTAAAGGTTTCATGACATTGTGGTTGTACAAAACATAAAATGTCTTTATCATGGTCCAAACATGTAGGCTATTATAAGGTTGGAGAATGCACTCCAGTGAGCCATTGGCACTTTGGCAGGTTTTAATTGAAGACTCCACTCCAGTGAGCAGTGGCAGGTTTTAACTGAAGAATTCACTCCAGTGAGCCATGGCATGTTTTTATTCTCTCTGTTCTGAGGCCTTTTCAGCTCAGAAAACACCAGACCACAGAAAATCTAAATGTTCAAAGTTCTGTTTTTTCAGGTGTAATTGAGGTCAGGAAAAACAAATACAAAACATAAATCACACCCGTGTGAAGTGAGGGCAGAGGGTGCTCTTATCATCATACATCATCTCATTCTGGACAATCACAATTTGCGTCCTCACTTTTTTTTACTTTTCTGCCCTCACTTTTATCTTCAATATGTACTTTGCTCAGCCAATCAAATCATCGCTATGGGGTGATCAGCCAATCACAAGCCAATGTTTGTGTTAAACCTGGAAAGCTGGGCATAGGAGGGGCTAGCGCCCCCTCAAAAAACTAAAATCTAAATTGATGTCATGAAACCTTTAGAGCAATTCCTTCTACCAGAACAACTATGAATCTATTCCTTCTATCAGAAGAATGACATGAATCCATTCCTTCTACCAGAACAATGACTTCCATTCGTCGGCAAATATTCATGACAATAAACCTTTCATTCACAGCAGCGATATGTAAGGGGCAATGGATGGGGGGTGGCTCATTATTGAGAAATAAACCCCGACGCCATAGCGTAGGGTCCGATCACCCTGAATGGGTGCAACGTGGTACAAATTAACTAAGGCCCTGTTCCATTTAGTGTACGTGGTTCCGTTTAATTTCAAGGACCCCTATAACTCTTGAGAGTGTACTAATGGAACCAAATGGACCCTTGCGGGTCCATTTGTAAACTCAGTTACACACCCGTACAGGGCTATTTGGAAACTACTCAAGGACACTTTGAGACCCACTGGTGTAGCAGAGTGTATCCAGTGAGCCAACATACACAATAGCAGCACCCTGACTCTGTTTGACCAGAATGGAACAGAGCTTTCATTAATATCATTAACACTGACTGTTTGACCAGAATGGAACAGAGCTTTCATTAATATCATTAACACTGACTGTTTGACCAGAATGGAACAGAGCCTTTTTAGTATCATTAACACTGACTGTTTGACCAGAATGGAACAGAGCTTTCATTAATATCATTAACACTGACTGTTTGACCAGAATCGGACAGAGCTTTCATTAGTATCATTAACACTGACTGTTTGACCAGAATGGAACAGAGCTTTCATTAATATCATTAACACTGACTGTTTGACCAGAATGGGACAGAGCTTTCATTAGTATCATTAACACTGACTGTTTGACCAGAATGGAACAGAGCCTTTTTAGTATCATTAACACTGACTGTTTGACCAGAATGGAACAGAGCTTTCATTAGTATATTAACACTGACTGTTTGACCAGAATGGAACAGAGTTTTCAGCAGCAAGAGTCATTCTGTGTGCATAGAGTCTATTGAGCTGAACAGAAGGTGAGCTGGCTGCAGCTTGGGTTCAGTGCTGTTTTGAACATTTTGAACCCGGGCCCAAAACCTGCACCAAGATCGGAATTAATCAGGAATTGAAAAGAGATGGCAGATGTCTGACAGCGGGGGAGAGATCCTCGTGTATAGCAGTGTACTGTGGATTACTAAACTCTCTTATCTCCATATTTTAACCTTTTGTGTTTTTTCCCGTAAATGAAAAAGCGTGCGCACCCCATTTGATCACACTACAGCGTCACACAAATGCATCAAAAGTAGCAGATCCGCAAGCTTGAAACGCGGCGCGAAGAGAGCTTGTAGATCTGCCAATTTGGAATTTGAATCCTGAAAAGTAACAGTTTTGGACGAGGTTTCCGCCCGACAGAGACGACATGCAGGAATATTAAAACTCAACCAGTACCAGTAAAACACGATAGTCATAATTTGTGAACAGATCTAACGGACTATTGGCAGCAAACGCTAAACTTAAAACAGTGATACTAATAGATAAATTAGCTCATGAGCTCAAATGTGTACAAGTTGTTTTTTGCCTTCTGTTTATTTATTTCAAAGCTTTGCACCTCCCAGCAAGAAACAATCATCCGTTTCCAGTTAAAAAGAGGTAGTAGCCTAGTTCACCCCAAAAAATGACTTCGCCTTCACAGGCTTCGCCTTCGCATTCCTGAGCCAATTATAATATATATATATAGTCCATTGCATGTTCTGATATTAAAGGAGCACAATGGTATTGTTAAAATTCGTTTTTGGGGGCGTGAACTACTCTGCCGACTGCCGTGATTTTTATTCCCCCTAAAACGTGATCATCAGGTTCTATGATTATACTAGGAGGAAGATAAGTGATCACAGAAAGTGTTAAAATGATGTTTTTGTGGCCACACCCACCAGTTGATTGTTTAGCACCACCCACCTGAACTTAAGCCTAACTTAATTGTTGTATAATGGGGGAGGGGTTAGGTAGGGTTACGATTTCTCTAAATTGGTGTATTTTCGACCTATTGACTCAGGCTTTCAGCTTTCAGGAAGAAACCAAAAAGAGTAATGTTAGACACATAGACACATTCAAAACAGAAAAGTAAAAATCACGGCACTCATTTTTAAGCTTTAAAAAGCTAAACTGTAACCGATAGTCATTAAAAAAATGTAGCTGAACATGATTTGACCAGTGTATTATAAGTAACCAAAACAAAACAAAAAATAGACAGACTTGGCATACAAAAGACAAGTTTCAACTTTCCAGTGATGCACGGCTTGCATAATACTCTGTCGTTATGTACACAGTTATTGTTCTTATTCATTTAACAAAAGACAAACAGTGCACGCAGAAGAAGTGAAACCACAGATCGGTGCGGTTCAGAGCTGGTACACACAGTCAAATTTTCGGTGGTAATTTATAACTCTTAGAGTGTACAAATGGAACCAAAAGGACCCGTTAAGGGTCCATTTGGTTCCATATGTACACTCTCAGAGTTACATCTGCAACCCGGAACTAATTTGAATTTCAAAAGTAATATGTAATATTATGTGTGTAAAAAGACCAACTCACTTTCTGTAACAGTAATCACTGTGTGTCGATTGTATTATGGAAGACTAAAGTCAGGTGAACCAAACAATAGTGTCGTTGGTTTCAGTCCTGGGTTTTAACTGTTGGTCCGTGACAGAGTGGTTCTCAACCTTTTCAGGCTTCGACTGAGGCATTTAAAACACACTCCATCCCAGCCCTCTAGGGGAGATCGTGGCACCAGTGCTAGAGAAATGCGTGAAAAACCAAAGAAGAAGTAGAGTCCTCTGACCAACCAAGGTTAATTAAATAAGGTTAGGAAGCAAAGACCATACGGTGGACTCCATGTTGCTCCCTGGAAGGAAAGAAACATGCGCAATTGAGGCCAATAGGAAGCTGAATGCGGAAGTGTTCAGCCCATTGCGCATGTTTCTTTCCTTCCACGGAGGAACATGGAGTCCACCGTACGTCTTCGCTTCCTAACCTTATTTAATTAACCAAATAATCGAAAATATTTTTCCGCCAGGATTAATTCATCTATTTATCGCGCATTGCCAAGGTTTTTCCCTTTTGAACCCTAATTTTGAAGAGCCAAATATCTGTAACCGGATATTACGATGACGTAATGCTGTGTGTGGTGTCTTGACCGGTTGTTGTTCTCTCGCTCGTTGCAGACAAAAAATAGACTGCGAGTATCACAGCGCCTGCTGTCGGCCGTTAAAAAACCTTGTTTTCACCAGAAACAACGTTCATTGCGCCGACTTGGAGATACAGGCCATTGAAAACAGCACATAGAGTGCAAGTGCATGCGTGCGCATCTTCAAAATGGCCGCTGTCCACTGTCACACTTTACACTGGGATGCTAACGGGAGACAGCTATCGATGCGATCCGATCAAAACATGGATTAAAGAATATAAAGCCTAGAAAACGTAGGCTACGCTGTTGGTGGGCTGCCAGACAAAAGTTAATCTACGCTTTCTATGCTTCTGGCGGGCTCCGTGTCATTCAAATCTCGTAATCTCGTTTTGGCACAGGAGGACTAATTAGCTATTCTCGAGATTATCTCGTTCTGGCACATATTGAGTTAAAAGACTTAAATTGTCATGTCATCTGCCCCCCCCCCCCGATCACAGGTTGAGAACCATTAGGTCTGTAGGATGAAGCAACATTCTCCTCATCATCTCTGATACTCACATTTCAGCAAAAAGGTAACAAACACAAACAACGCCTCGTTTTCAGACTGACAACCATGCATTTTGTGTGTGTATGTGTGACTATACAATTGTGTCCAATTGTTTCCAGCGTCCCCCGGTGGTGGTGTGTGTGTGTGTGTCGGGAGGACTGGCTCGTGTAACCAACATTCACGGAATTGCGTATAAACCTTTCGAGTCGAGTCAAAGTAACAAGCGAGGGTGTTTGTGCCCGGTGGCTGAACCAGGTAGCCTATTGCACTGACCGCACATTCCTTTGTGAGGACCAGGCAGAGGTTTCGAATCCGAGTCCCGGTCGGCGTCACATCTCAACGATTCTCTCTGCAACTCGGTTGGTTGTCTCCCTACAGCCCCACTATCTGAATGAAGCAGAAAATGCCAAGAACCAATCTTTAAAAAGGTTTTTGCAACGGCAAAACAATGTTCAGCATGGATGGTGTGTGTTTTTCTTCATCCTAGCATGCTCTAGGTTGGACCTGGCAGAGTCATATACTGAATGTAAAAGAGTTCTGTCAATGACATGTCTGATGAAATAAGAAATTTGACAAAAAGCCTGCGTCTGTCAACGCTACGTGATATCTTACAAGGATACGGTATTGCGTTCTTTTCAGTAAAGCATCGCCTTAACCAATAACCATAAGAGTTCCTGGGAGACGAGAATGATGCCATATATTTCCCATGTCAGAAGTCTTGTCTGGTCCACTGGCGACAGTAGTGAAATAATTTTCTGTTACGTCTTATAAATATAAATATATATAAAAAAAACTTGATTCAAGCTTTATTTGGCTTGTGTGATGTCGTCCCCGCCACCCCCGAGAACTTCCAGAGAGTTAGTTTTTTGCTTTTTCTTCTTTGTTTTCCCTTTTTTTTGCTTCAAACATCATGTACACAGTCAGAAGCCTCGGGACAGCGAGCTGGAATCAGACTACATATCGGCCTGTCGCCGTGTGTGCCAGCAGCACTGTGTATCGTGAAGTTTGGATGACAAAATACGTGAAAAAAACAACCTTGAAGCCGACGCTGGATTGGTTTCCTCAGCTTAGATGGTAGATGTGTTTCCCTGTACAAATGTTTTGTACATTTTGGAAACGGCTAGCACTCATTTGCGCCTCTAGCTCTCTGTCCCAACATTTGGGCTTTATTTGTTTGTTGGTTGCCTGTCAGAAAGAGAAGGACTGGGGATCCTCTTCTCGTCCTTCCCCTGTGTGTCTTTCTTGGTTGTCCTGTGTGTGCCTGTCCTGTGTGTCTGTGACTGTGTCTGTCCTGTGTATGTGTCCTGTGTATGTGTGTATGTCCTGTGTGTCTGTCCTGTGTATGTGTGCCTGTCATGTGTGTCTGTGACTGTGTCTGTCCTGTGTGTCTGTCCTGTGTATGTGTCCTGTGTCTGTCCTGTGTGTCTGTCCTGTGTATGTGTGTCTGTCCTGTGTGTCTTTCCTGTGTATGTGTGTCTGTCCTGTGTGTCCTTCCTGTGTGTCTGTACTGTGTGTCTGACCTGTGTGTCTTTCCTGTGTGTCTGTCCTGTGTGTCTGTCCTGTGTGTCCTTCCTGTGTGTCTGTACTGTGTGTCTGACCTGTGTGTCTGTCCTGTGTGTCTGTCCTGTGTGCCTGTCCTTTGTCTGTGTGCCTGTCCTGTGTGTCTGTCCTGTGTGTCTGTCCAGCGGGGCTGTCCAGGGAAGGGGCTGACCTCAGGACGGCTGAATGAGGGACACAGAAGAAAACATCATTAGCCTCATAGCCAGGGGTCATCAGGGCCATGCTGGCTTGTGGTGGACATTTTTGTCACGACATACAAAATGAGTATTACCACCAGAAACACAAAGAGCTACAGTAGCCCTGAATGACCATAACAGGTCTGTAACTCTGAGAGTGAGGACCCAAATGGACCTTTACAGGTCCATTCAGTTCCATTTGTACACACTCAGAGTTATGGTGGTCATTGAAAATAATTTTTTGGAGAACCACTATACCAGTGGACTCCTAATATGCCATATATAGTGTCATAGTAAATATAATATATAATATAATATATAGACTAGTGTCATAGAAAATACATATTCTGAAGAAAACATTCTCCAGGTCTTATGATCAAAATAAGACATTATAAATAATGGTGCGTAAAAAAGAAAATCTAAAATGTGCCATGGACTAGACCAAGTCTTTGCCACGGATACAATTGTCCGTATTATGGACATTATTTCCATCTATAAGGCCAAAACAGCAGAGAAAACAAACAAACAAATAAATAAAAATGGCCCCAGGGGATGGAGAAGAGAATGATAATGAGGAGGAGGAAAGCAGGTGGGAGGAGGTGGATGTGGAGGAGGAGGTAGAGGGCTGGACAGGAAGTGACCTACCTCCTCTCTCTCCTCCTCTTCACCTCCCTCTCTCGCCACGAATCGGACAGCCGACTGGCTAGGGAAGCTGTTGAAGCGATGACCTGACTGGCTGCCTGTTTTTAACTGCATGCAGATGCGCACGCACACACGCGCACACGCACACACACACACACACACACACACACACACACACACACACACACACACACACACACACACACACACACGAGTTCAAATAAACCCGCCTGGTAAAATAATCTCTTTGAGAACTTTACATCACAGCAGTCTGGATAGAAGCTATGAGGGTATTAGTAGTGCTTCAACCAAGTGGTAAATACATGTATTGATAACCGGGTGCATGCATTAGTTCCGACATACCGACAGTCCGACGGTGTTGTCGGATGTTTGGTATGTCGGATAAGCGTCTGACCCCCCTTGATGATAGCACAGAGAAGATGATTTTCACATCTCGCCCCTTCCTCCTGATAACCGGGCAGCCTTCACTCATTCATATGCAATGAGAGGTGAGAGAGGCGAAGCAAGGCAGGGGAGGTGGGCCACAAGACACAAACATAATGCGTAGGGCAACGAAATAGTCAGCGATGTCCCTGGGTAGAGCACTGAAGTGTGATCATTTACACATCCTACATCGCGTTTTTTTCTCTCCAACATTCTGAGTTCCCATAGACTTTTCTTCACTTTGATCGCTTCAAATAAGAACTGTGTTCCAAAAATAAACAAATGATCCCAGCGATTTCACTCACATCGATATTAAGAATCAACTGACTGTGAGAAATCACCAATGTGATCCCTACTCGCTTGTATTGGCTAGTAGGTGGAAAAAAAGAGTACAGCGCAACTCAGGTACGTTTTACTAAGTGGTAAAACTGAACAGATATCGATCCATTCCAAATATTATCAAAGTGTTCTGAGGCACCCCTGGACTTGTCTGTCACGGCACCCTATAGGTCCACGGCACCTACTTTGAGAAACATTGCCAGTAGGCTACCCAGAGATCCACGGCCATCTCACCTTGATGAGGGGGTTGATGACACCCACATTGGCACTGGAGTTGAACACCTTGTTGAAGCCCGTCTCTCTGTTCACCAACTCCAGCTGGTAAAACTTCTTATCGTCCTGAAAGAGAAGGGCGGCTTTGAGGCTGTGGGCCAATGACAAGTGGACAGACCTCGTTCTTTTAAGGCTGTGAAGCAATCACAAGTGGACAGACCTTGTGCTTTAAGGCTGTGGGATAATAACAAGTGGACAGACCTTGGGTTTAAGCACACTTAAGCGTCAAGAACTGCCTAGACCAGACGTCTCTTTTGGCTGGTGGATGGAAATGACGCTCGTCTGCAAAAAAAAAACGGAAACGTTCAAGTCAAGTTGCAGCCGTGTGCGAGCGTCATTTCCATCGACCAGCAGTTTAAAGACCAGGAAGAGACGTGTGGACTTAGGCGCTTTCTTGCCGTGACAATGTGCCCGCGCCCCTTTTGCTTTAAAGCTGTGGGCCAATCAATCAAGACCTTGTGGAAAATTTCCCTCTCAACCTGCATTATTCCAGAGTCAAATGTAGTCTAGATGAAGACCTGTAGAACACTTTAATGGGTACCGGTATTTCACTTTCAAACATGTTTGGGATAATTTTATCGTCTACTTGGGCTTTTGTGATCACCCCAGACAGCTTTTAAGTTGCTCCATACAGGAGATAGTGTTTTTTCTATTTCTTTATTTTTATTGTATTTTATTCTGGGGGGGAAAACCACCAGAACCAAGAACAGGTGTTTTTGGTGTATCTATCATGGTTAAAATAGAGTTTGATTGAAGTTACAATGGGGCTTGTATAGGAAGGGGGCGTGTCGGATAAAATGAATGAAATATCAAATATCTAAACACTGAATCGAGCAACTGAAAAGCCGACGGGTGTTCACAAAAAACCTGAGTAGACGATAAAATGAACCCAAAACATATTAAAAAGTGAAACATCCCTTTACGGAGGTTTCTACAGAAGATGTTGTGTGACAGTATTTGGAATGTTTTAATGCATTGATGGCATCATGGCATACATATATAACTGTGATATTGTGACAACTTAACTGACCCTCATTGACCAGCTCTGAGTAGGAGACGGAGCTGGACAGTCCCTCCTGGTCTCTGTGTGTCTGTCCTAGACACAGACACACTGCAGTCAGAGGTAGCGGTGTAACACAGGACATGTTAAAAGGCCTATACATAGATACTCCAGTTTAAGGTGATCGCTAGCTTATCGCTGGTGGGATAAAATAGACCTTTTAAGGTGATCGCTAGCTTATCGCTGGAGGGATAAAATAGACCTTTTAAGTAAGAACCATTACTTAAAATAGTGTACTGCAGCGACTTGTCATAGGCCAACGCTGCTTTGATATAACAAGTGGTAAGAGATAAGAACTTCAGAATTCTCCAGGACCGACTAGCCTTCTGTCCTGCTTTCGAGGGGCGCCCCCCGGACGAACTGATATGATCGAGTTTGATTCGTGATGTAACAGGTCGTATTTACTTTTACTCATATTCATTTCGGGGGAATTCCCCCTGTGTAGCCAATAAATATATGCCAGTCTGAGGCTAATCGGTACCCCTGAGTTCTGCCTTTCATTATACAGTGGAATGATTTTAATAGATGCAAGCTTTGGGTAGTGGGTAATCTCTGTGTTTGCATTTGCCACCGGACACACACACAGTGCCTGCCACATCAACCGCGGTGTCGTTTTCTAAAGTTAGAAAACTACAACATCACGTCACCTGGCGCAGTGAATTGCTTATCACTGCTCACCCTGACACATCTCTCTGCTTTTACTGACCGACCACGTTCACTGTGCCGCTAGGTGCTAGCATTAGTGTAGTTAACCTGTGCCAGCGCCTGCGTTCACTTTAAAAGGATAATTTTCATCCCCACTGTAGCCCCCTGCATGCTCACTCTCACGCTAAGGATTGGCTATCATGTCGGGAGCGATGCGACACAAAGTCACAAATGACATCCGAACTTTGGATGGATGACGATCACCAAGGACAGCGCTCGTAGTTTCCGAGTTACGGAGCTTTGAAAATCCTGCTTGTAACCGAGGTAAAGGGAAAGGAGTTGTAGAGATCCCATAGCTGGTGGTGACAGAGGCAATGGGACCAATGCAACCGGACCGATGTTAAAAGCTGCTTAGGGGCTCAACCACTTCATATATGGAGTATACGGGGTACGAGTATACCTGGCTCATAACGTCCCATAGCTGGGGGGGTACAAATATATTTGTACTTTGCAAAAATAGAGTCAAGGACATCGTGAGTATGATGGCCTCGACTCATTATCACCTTTTTAGGCGATAAGGTATCACCTAAAAAGGGTGATAGCTTGTCACCTAAAACTGGAGTAGGTATGATCCGACACACTGCAGTCAGAGCTATAGCAGTGTACTTTGCAAGTCAAAGAGTACATGTTTGTGATGTCACTGATTACATGTCCCCAGGTTCCAGACCTCAACAACAACTCTAAGGTATATTAATGACATAGTTCAATGTTGAAAATGAGTGGTTTTCCTCTTTAACCCATTCTGGGCGGGAACCCCTTTTGGTTTTTTTTAAGCATTGTGTTATACTTTAGCTATTGAAAAATTGTGAAATGTGGCGCAAATCTTTGAATATATTCTTTCAGAGCGAGCGTTTTTAACTCAAATCTTTGCTTCTGGCTTGTCACTGGAACAACATATTTTCAGATGGGGATCAGCAGCCAATTACATACATTTTTGGGGGTCCTTGACATGAAAATGTTTGAGAACGACTGACATAGAAACATGGGTTTTTCAGAAAACTGTATTTAGAAGGCATTTTCCACCACTGGGTAAAGTGCCCGGCCCGCCCAGTGCCCACCAGGGTGAGAATTGTCACTGCATGTAATCCTACTGGCTGGGGCGGCACCTATCAGGGGGGAGTGTTGGGCGCAATGGAGGGGGCTCCTCATATCACTGGCAGGCTGGATCCATTTGGTTCCATTTGTACACTCTCAGGTGAGTCAGTAGGATACAACAGCAGTGGCAACAACACAGAAATGTGTGTGGGGAGGAATTAATTGCCATAACGGCAAAAAAAAAAAGAAGCTGTTTTAGGGGGTAAAAAGCAACACAAAGATAGGGATGTGCCGATGAGATATTTTGGCCGATATTGATATCTGATATAATTAATTGCTGTTATGGCCGATAACCGATATTATTACCGATGTCGATATGATCTGATTCTGTATTGAAAAATGATAATTTTGTGTTTGGGTGAGTGTGCGTGCGTGTGTATGCTCACCACTAGTTTTTTGACCAGGGACTCTCTCTCTGAGACCATGTCTTTGAGCTCAGCAATAATCTGTAGATCTTCTGGTCTGCTCTCCCTGTTACGAAACTTATCTTCTGTTCCCTCCAACCTGCACAGGGAGGGAGAGATAGATAGATAGATAGATAGATAGATAGATAGATAGATAGATAGATAGATAGATAGATAGATAGATAGATAGATAGATAGATAGATAGATAGATAGATAGATAGATAGATAGATAGATAGAGAGAGAGGTCACAATTCCAAATTGAAGTTGATGATGAATTGGTCAAACAAATAATAGCGAATAACGATTGAATTGTGAACTTTGGAAAACATGAATCCAATTTTTATTTCTATTTGTCTTTTAGGCTTCGTGATTAGAAATTGCACAGGGCAGACATGATAAGTAGTCGTACATTCTGCAGTTCCTACTCTCTGCCCTTAGATGGCACTCTTGTCACATCCAAAAAAGAACCTGATTAAGTCTGTCAGCAATAACGCTTATTGTATTCGTTTTCCCACCATAAAACTCACTTTATCACTGCAACCAAATACTACTCTGTATTACCTTACAGTGTGTGAAGTAATACAGATAATGTCATTATCTGGTTGTTAATTAGTCATTGTTTCAAATATCACACACACACACACACACACACACACACACACACATGCGCGGGCGCACACACACACACACACACACACACACACACACACACACACACACACACACACACACACACACACACACACACACACACACACACACAGAGGGGAGCGTGCGTACAGTATTTGCAGAGCAGAGATCTTGTCCTTCAGAAGGTCCTGGGCCTTGTTGAAGTCGGCCAGCATGATGTGTGTCTCCCTGTGGTGAGCCCCGCCCATCTCACCAAGCGCTCGCTCATGTCTCTTTACCAAGTCCTGCTCATGAGCTCTGAGAGAGAGAGAGAGAGAGAGAGAGAGAGAAGAGAGAGAGAGAGAGAGAGAGAGGAGACAGAGAATATTTCATTTAATCAGCACGTCTCACAGAGAGATCTCATAAAGTGCTCTCCATACAAGTGACAATAACAAAACAGGGTATTAAAGCAGTGGGGAAAAAAGGCTGTACATTTCATCTCAACCAGGACAACAACAACAAACATCCATACATCTGTCTTCAACCGCTTATCCGTAGTCGGGTCGCACACACGCACGCACGCGCGCGCGCACGCACGCACGCACGCACGCACGCGCACGCACGCACGCACGCACGCGCACGCACGCACGCACGCACGCACACACACACACACACACACACACACACACACACACACACACACACACACACACACACACACACACACACACACACACACACACACACACACACACACACACACACACACACACACACACACACACACACACACACACACACACACACACACACACACACACACACACTACACTATTTGACAGTGATAAATGAGCACACAAAAAAAGGAAAAATAAATACATTAAAAATAAATTTTACTCTGTCCAAAAGTCTTCATACTTTTCCCCTCTATGGATGAGAGGTGACAATACACGGTGCACAGTACAGTATTGTATCTGTTGAAAAACAGAAACCAAATCCATAACAGAGTCAGTGTACAGTATATGCATGTATCTCTCTCTTTGAGTGGAAACCTCATATGTGCACTAAACAAAACTGTTACTTTTCAGGACTGAAATACAAAAGTAGCTCTCTCTCTCTCTCTCTCTCCGTGTGTTGGTTAAGGCAGGGGGACACATGTGACATCATGATATGATGGTAAAGGCAGATGGCTGCCCACCATACAGCTGATGTCAGAGTGTTCTGCCAGTTAAAGGAAAGGTTTGTCCATCGCTGCCATCACAAACAATAGATGCTTCCTCAGGCCGGTGTGTTGAGACAACTTGTTGTGATTTGTTGCTGTGACAAAAAATGGAATTGAAATTGAAAGATGATGATGTTGTGACAGGCCCTGTCAACCCTAATAATGCCAGTGAGGCGGCAGTCTGGAGTGATCCAGTGTGTGTGTGTGTGTGTGTGTGTGTGTGTGTGTGTGTGTGTGTGTGTGGTGTTGCATTATCATTCAGTCTGACTAATTGCACACTAGGGCTGACCTCGATTAGTCGAATAGTCGACTAATCGATCGGAACGGGTCTCAGTCGACTGACCACCTCTTAGTCGATGTTCATCAAAAAAATAAAAATAAATATACAAAATATTGTATATAAAAATACAATATTTACAAAAATATACAAAAATATTGTATTATTCCACTAGGTCTGTGGGGGACATAAACACATTTGAACATTCTGACTGTTCAAATCTCCAATGTGCATGTGGAGTGTGTCTGCCTGTGTCTGCAATGTGCCACTGCCTGTGACTTGAATCGCACAGTGCTGGCCTGATAGACTCCAGAATCTCAATCTCACCTGCTGTGCTCAATCTGGCTAATGACAAGCCTCTCAGTCGATGTTAAAAAAATAAAATAAAAAAAGTATTTGTTATTGATGTTGTGATGGTTAATTATGATGATAATTAGTTGAGCTGTGAATAATATCAGGCCAGCGCACTGTGCGATTCAAGTCACAGGCAGTGGCACATTGCCACACAGGCAGACACACTCCACATGCACATTGGAGATTTGAACAGTCAGAATGTTCAAATGTGTTTATGTCCCCCACAGACCTAGTGGAATAATACAATATTTTTGTATATTTTTGTAAATATTGTATTTTTATATACAATATTTTGGGGCAAAAAAAAAAAAAAAAAAAAAAATCTTTTTTTTTTTTTTTTTTTTTTTTTGGGGTGGGGGTGCTCAGTCGACTATTAGTCGACTAACAGCAAATTTATTCATCTATCAGTCGACTATACAAATCCTTAGTCGGGGACAGCCCTATTGCACACAGAGGGAGGGAGAAAGAGAGAGAGAGAGACAGTTCCTAAGAAGTGCTACATATAAATGCACTGTACTTGGCCTGGGATGCGGCTGAGCGGTCCAGGCACCTAGGCTGGTAATCCAGCCTGACGGCGTGTCAGCCGAGCCCCAAAAAAACCTGAAATCTTATGCTGGATGGGACGCTGGATGGGACGCTGGATGGGACACAGCTTTTTGAAAGTTAATATCTCGGATTCTCGTTTTCGGGTCAAAACAAGCTATAGATTTGCGCCTCATTTCTCAAAAAGATATGATCCTCGCTTACAAAAAGTATGTTTTGGGTGGATTAAATGACATTTAAAGTATGTTTTGGGTGGATTAAATGACATTTAAAGTATGTTTTGGGTGGAATAAATGACTGATTGAATCTGATTTTTTCTTCCTGACTGGGAGTTTCTGGCCTTCAATCTAAGAGCCTCCCTCGCCCATTGAGTTATGTGTGGCGGCCTGCGCCTAGATGGGGGACAATGAGTTAATGAATGTAGTATGTGCAGGATGTCATTTACATACAAATGTGAGGGGCTTCATTTATTTGACTACATTTTCTTCTATAGTTCATTTTAAACCAAAAACACTCTCACACACTTTATAAAGTACAAATAACTCAAAGCTGCACTCAAGTACAGTACTTAAGTAAATGTACTTAGTTACTTTCCACCACTGGCCGCCGTCACACGATCTCACCTGATCTGGTGGTTGGCCTCGCTGCGCACCCGGAGCACCTCCTTGCCCTTGAGCTCCAGCTCGCGCGTCAGCGTGTCGATGGTCTCGTTCAGCGAGTGAATCTCGTGGTCCAGGTCCGTGATGCGGTTGCTGCGGCAGCACACCTCCGCCTGCAGGTCTGAGATGCGGCCACGCAGGTCCTGCTCCTGCGAGGGAGGGGGGGGGGGGGGGGGTATAGTCAAGCTCAAATGAACGCATTCTGACCTGAGATCAGATTCATCTCCATTCATGGAGGTCCAAACCTCCATTCATGGAGGTTTCCACTGGACACACACTGGTCTGATTAACCCATTCTGACCTGAGATCAGATTCTAAAAATGTCAGTCGTTCTTCGATTTTTCAAAAATAGGGCCCCCATGAGGATTTTCGGGGAATTCCTAAACACCTCTTGGACCTCTCCCCCCCCCTGCAACCGCACTGAAGACAGTCAAGACACTGTCCTACACCGCCCTCCCCTGGCTAAACCAAGCAGCAGCAGTGGTTGTGTCGGTGCTGTGAAACACAGACAAGCCGCGGGGGGGCGGCACGGCACGGGCCCCCATGAGGATTATGGAAACTATTCGTCCCTGGCCCAGGGTCTGACACCATGAATATGTAACTGCAAACTTGGTCAGGATGTGAAAACAAACAAACCCCCTGAATACACACTATAGCATACTGTATAGGTACGTATAGTAACATTATGCAAATAGTTTGGTGCTGACCACGTGGGGCTAAAAATGTATAAGTGGGAAAGGCAGTCTCTGTCTTTCTTTACCACATCTTTTATTTTAATAATATAAGCAGTGGTAACGTGAAAAGGCCCGTAACTAAACACATGCATGCTCATGAACGTGTATTTATATGTGTTAAGAGTAAGACACACACACACACACACACACACACACACACACACACACAGACGGATGGGCACGTGCACACAGAGGAAGGCTTGAAAAGAGCTTAAAGGACGTAGATATTGCGGTGCGGTCGATTCTGCTGTAGTCATCAGGGAACCACACAAGTCCTACATACTGTAGTTAACTAGGTCACACAGGAGGAGAGGGGGAGGGGAGGGGAGGAGAGGTGGAGGGGAGGAGAGGAAAGTAGGTGTTTGTGAGGAGAGGAGAGAGGTGAGGAGTTCTTATCTACTTTTCACCATGCATTTCATATAGTGATAAATGCAATCACAGGTCGCATTTTGCTATGAAAATGTGCATTTCCCGTCAGTCAGTCCGTCCGTCCGTCCGTCCGTCCGTCTGGCCGGCGTCACGCCATTATGGTCATGCCTTGAGATATCACGTGACATCATCAGGGATGGAGATCACTGACGTAATGGCGGCAGCAAGTAATCAGATCGTTATGTATTTCACATTACAGGAGTCGCCGGAAAAAGGTCGCCGACTAGGCATCATACACTGTAAGATGCGATCCAGACCCGAATACATAAAGGCTACAAACATATTTGTTTTTGTATTCCAATTAATTTTGACATTGCACGTGTACACGTGCAGGATGCCGTGATACAAGCGCGAGACAGACACAGGACGCCACCCCCCACCCCTCTCGTGCACACACACACACACACAGGAATAGGCTACATACATGCAGGGAGAATGTTTGTGATAGCGCGCCGCCGTAGCCTACGTGCGAGGAGACAGGACATTAAATCTTGATTGTCATTAAATAATTCTCTGTCTCTCTATGCGCGTGCACACACACACACACACACACACACACACACACACACACACACACGAGGTGAAATGCGTAACAGCAATATTGGGCTAATATAGCAACCAATATGTACAACACAGGGATTTACCAACGGAATAAAGGTTATATATCTTATCATCTGATCATTATCGATACAGTCGACAGACAGACAGCGTTGCTGTGAGCAGTGAGCACAGCTGTCCTGTGCTCTCATTGGCTGCTCTCATACAGGCCTTCTGGGGGCCCAGTCTCAACCCAGTTCATACTGTATGATGTCCGGTAGGCGACAGAGTCAAATATCAAACCTGCTTGATATTCAGAAACGCTCGGCAAGCACTTTTATCGCCGCTGGATCTTCTCGCTGCTCCTTTCACAAACAGCGAGCAAAAACTCGGCGATCAAAGCCCAATCTTGTGGAGTTTTGTCAGCGAGTGCCAAAAATGCTCCCCGACAGCATAATCAGAGCAAATATCGTACAGTGTGTACGAGCCATTACTTACAGGTATCTCCCAGCCTTCCAGGCCAGAGTGTGGCGATAGTGCCAGAGTCACTTCTTTGTGTTAAGCCCATATATATGGTAATGCCCATATATAGATGTCATCAATATTGGCCAGCAACTCTGACCTCAAACCTCAAACCCTTTGATCTCCATGGAGCTGACATTCCATTATGTTGATCCTTCCCCATCTGTCCTTTCTTTTCGATGTCTGTCTTTGGACTGATACCTGTCCATTCAAACTCTAGATTAAACATAACATGCCACGGTCTGCCACCGAAAAATAACTTCCCAATGTTTCCATAGCTTATTCGTTTTGCGTCAAGGAGCGCTATGTGTACAACCCACCTCTTCAGACTCCATCTTAGCCCGTAGCACTTGCCGTAGTACTGTTTAAATAGAACATTTTAATTCTGTGCTCATAGTATTATCATGCTCTGATGAAGGCTGCATAGCCGAAACGCGTTCCTTTTTGGTGTGTGCCAATAAAGAAATGGAAATGTGAGTACCTTGTCCCCCGCTTGTTTAATTTTTGGATGTGCTACATTTTTGGAATTTTTA
>NC_137885.1:20467704-20475204 GCF_963924005.1 Protomyctophum bolini | reverse complement strand
TCCTGTCTCCATATAAACAGGAAAAGTTATGAATCCGCAAAACATCATGGTTCACGTCGGCTTACGTCGCTTCTGTTTATCACATCGGTGAATAGCCGTCGGCGATATTTGAGTTCCTAGGATGAGCTCGCCCCACTCATCCTACGAATATGAATGTAATTAAACCGATGTAAACAAACAGCCTTGTCATAAAGTAGAAGGGAAGTGGTTCTACTATGCATGCATGCCTGGTCTATCTGGCAGTGTGTCACCGCCACGGTGCGCCACCTAGCCACCTGGCATGCACATTACAGTGTGTTCAATCATTGTTGCGTCTCCGTGTAAATGCTGAATAAAAAGTGAGAAGGCAACGGGACTTGGCCTTTTTCTGGCCGTGTAAATGTGGCCAGGGAGTGTACAAATGGAACCAAATGGACCCGTAAGGGTCATTTTGGTAATATTATTACCTCATGTTGTCCACCACAAGTGTGAATTGTGAAACATTATGTAAGGAGCTTATTATTATTTCAAACTTAACTAAAATAATTCATAAACCTACAAGCTCACACGCAGCGTGTGTTTTTAACAGTGTAATTCCTATATGTAAATGACCAGACGGAGACATGGAGCTCTGTGCACCGTGACTGCAACACAAGGAGATCGCTCATAGAATATTCATTTAGGGTGCAAGGGAGGGTCGCATTGCATTTATGTGCAAATGTGCATGCAAAGTTATGCCATAAGTTGGCTTCCATCGATATCTGCACGCGGTGTGTCAGTCAGTGTGTGCACTGTGCATGTGTGTGCCACTGGATGTTTCCACGTGCGGTCCTGTGTCTGTGTGTGTGTGTGTGTGTGTGTGTGTGTGTGTGTGTGTGTTTTTGTGTGTGTGCGTGTGCGTGTCCGCGTGCGTGCGTGCGCCTGTGTCGGGTTCGGGTCGAACTGGGGAATCAGAGAAGAAACAGAACTACGGCTTCGGGGGAAAAGCTAATTAAAAAACAGAAACAGAAACATGTCTTTGTATCTCTCATTCCTCCGTCGGAGAAGGAGAGGAGGAGAACCAACAGACTGGAATAGCGTGCAACGCATGGAGGAATAAAGCCCCCAGGCCCTTTGAAGTCAGCTGCTAATATTGTTGCAGAATTATGAGAAATATAAACTTTGCTAAAATAAATATGCTAAAACAGGTAGAGAGAGAGAGAGAGAGAGAGACACACACAGAGAGAGAGACAGAGATAGTGAGTGTTGGCATAATAACATAAATTGGAGTGTGGAATTCCAGATTCCATGGGTTAGTGAGGCAGCCATGAGTCAGTCATGGTCAGATTTGCATTTTAATTCTGAAATGTTAATGTTCTGAATAACTAATTTAAGACTTTACCACTATTATTTAGCACACTGTTCTGTGAGGACATTGCAATGGTGCCCTCAAATAAGTTAACTGGCAAAACTACTATACCACTATACATGGCAATCATTGCCTTAACAAAGGCTTTTGACTCTGTGAACGGCAAGGCCTCTGAAAATCCCGTCAAAATGTGGATGTCCAGAAAAGTACATCAGGGTTCTCCGGCTCCTACGTGACAACATGTCAGCAACAATCCTCTGCAGTGGCAGTGAGACTGAGCCTTTCAAGGTGGAGACTGGTGTCAAACGAGGATGCATCATTGCCCCCACTCTGTTTGCAGTCTTCATTGCAGCCAATCTGCACCTAATTGCTCACAGCCTATACCGTCTGGAGTTCAGATCATATACAGCACAGATGGCAGCGCTGTTCAACCTTAACCGTTTCAAGGCCAAATCCAAGATCTCTCACAATCCCCTCGTGGTACTGCAATATGCAGCCGACAATGCCATCATTGCCCACACAGAGAAAGATCTTCAGAGCATACTCTACTTGATGCTTTTGCTGGGATTGGACATAAACGTGAAAAAAATGTTCTCCATCAGCCCCCACCAGACTCCTCCATAATCTCACCGACGATAACGATCAACAATGTAGCCCTTGAAAATTTGGACCAGTTTCCCTACCTGGGTAGCCACCTCTCCTCAAGGGCAGACATTGACAGCGAAGTATACACCACTGTGCAGGTGGGGCTTTTGCAAAGCTTTGTAGAAGGGTCTTTGAAAACTCCAACCTGCTGGCCAAGACTCGTCTACAAGGCAGTTATCCTGTCCACGCTCCTACAGTATAAGGTGCAGACATGAACCACCTACAGCAGACACATAAGAGCCCGGGGGCTGTATTTTGTGTGTCTTAAGTAGAATAAGTACCAGGTCTTATTACTTAACTTAAGACCTGGAGGCGTGATCAATGCCATTTGGCTATTCTGAGTGTCCAAAGAGCATTGACCACACCTCCAGGTCTTAAGTTAAGTAATAAGACCTGGTACTTAAGACACGCAAAATACAGCCCCTGGAGTCTTACCACCAAAGGTGCCTACAATAAAATCCTGGACGCATCGATTGGAAGGAGAGGCGGACAAATGTCAGTGTGCTCGAGGAGGCAAACATCGACACCATTGGCACCATCATATTTAAACACCAGCTCAGATGGACAGGCCATGTTGTGCGAATGTCGGAAGACCTCAAAACAGAAGCGCATGGAGGAATAGTATACATGAGGGAGGAAGGGAGCCATATTGTTAAGGCCCTATGTGGCCCTAGTGGTGTTTTGGTTTGTGTATAATCCACTGTTAGTGTTTTTCAGTGCTGCATGATGATGGATGGTGGGAGTACGTAGCAGTAGAGATTGGAGGAGTGGCATGGAGATTGGGATTTCTTTTGCCATTGTAAAAACTTCTGAGTTTCCCAGTTTTCCCAGTGAAACTATTAGTTAGACAGAGTTACTAGTCACTCAGACAAGGTCCACTATAGCCAGACAGTCAGACAAAGTTACTTTAAGCAACTCATAAATCACTATCACGGTATACCAAACCATTTAGTCTAGATTGTGATTTTCTTTTTGGTGTAGTTCAGGACTGTTTTTTCTTTTTCTAGGTAGGGTTGGGGTTTTGTTTGTTATTTTGGCCTTGGCCACCCTGACGACATACTGTTTATTCACTTGCCCTATCCTTTTCTCAATAAATGTAACATTTTCGTTTACCCTGGTTTGTGATCCTTGTGATAGGCCACACATATATTACTCCTTTGGAGCCAAGACCCAATTTAAGATCGCTGATGATGTGTGCATGCATGCGTGTGTGTTTGCATGTGTGTGTGTGTGTGTGTGTGTGTGTGTGTGCGTGTGTGAGACGCGCGTTACCTGCTCCAGCAGGTCCTCCACCTTCCTCTGCCAGCTCTCTCTTTGGGCCATCATCTCCAGATCCTTCTGCTGGGACAGCTGAGTGAGAGCCGAGTTCTTATCAGCATCGTACTCCTCCGACAACTCCTCCTTCAGCAGCCTCAACTCCTCTCTGAGAGAGACACACCAGGAGAGACCAAGAGAGGAAGGAGAGAGAGAGAGAGAGTAAGGGCCGATACATACTCCCATTTCGGCGCTGTAGTGCCGAAATGTTTTCGGCTCGTCAGAAATTTTCAGTAGCACCGAAGAGCCGACTTTAGGACGGTACCCGCCCCCCCGAACCTCAAATGACGTCAAATTGTAGGCTCTACAGCGCCGAAACGACTTTTATTCGGCTCTAAAATAGGAGTATGAATCGGCCCTTAGCTGGGTGAGAGCTGAGAAATGAGAAACAGAAAAATTGTGGAGGCCCGGGCCAAAAGCCTGAACTCGATTCTGCATAATATTTATTTAATTTCTATATAAAAAGCAGTAAATAGCATTGTTTTGACAAGCTGATAAGAGTATATGTTATTATTATTACTACTATTATTTACTGACTTCAGTGAATAAATACGTAGTAGTCCATATTTTGTTGAAACCACCATCTATGTGAATAAACAGGCTTCAAAATAAAATAAATGCAGTTTTAGTCCACGCAGAAGGTAAAATTAGAATGTACGTTTTATTTTCTAATTTCCAAGTAACCTTTCACATAATGCAATGCCCAGGTCTGCCCTATAACCTCTCACCGGAGGGCGTCCGTCCATTTCTGGTCCAGGTCGTCGGCCATCTTGTCCATCTTCTGCTTCTCTTCCGTCCGGATGGACATCACCCTGGCCTCGTGCTGCTGCTTCTCTGTCTCGATCTCCTCCTGCGCGCACGTGCGCGCGCACACACACACACACACACACACACACACACACACACACACACGCACACACACACGCACACACACACGCACGCATGCACGCACGCATGCACGCACACACACACAAATAGCTGTGAAAAGTGGCTTATTTTCGGTGCACAACACCAGCGCGCAACTACACCCCCCCCAGGCCGTGCTTGGTGGTTATGTTAGAACAGCTAATGGGCATTAGGGCTGTCAGTTCACCTCTATAATCCAATTCGAATTTCATTGCTTAAATATTTGTAATTTTCGAATATATTCGAATATTTACATTGTTTATTTTTGCTCATATTTAGCCTATAATAATACACGTGGCTGGCATGTCTTGTGAGTTTTGGGAAGTGCATAGTTTTGACAGGTCTGCCTTCTGTGGACAGTGAAATCCTGACCATTAAACGGGCAGAGGCAACGATAAAATCTATCATTCATTGTGAAGCCAGCAACATGTTGATGCAAACAGACGTGTACAGTAGCTGCTCGGCCTGCTCCAAATGATATTAGCATTCGTCTGTGTCTGCCCGTGTAAACGCAGCATCGAGTGTGTTATTAAGGAGGACTCCTTGGCTTCTAACGATATGGACTAATGTTAGCTCCCATGCTAACTAGTTGCTGCCCTCGTCAGAAACAACAACACCACAGATCGGGTGGAAGATGCTGATATCACTTTGCTTGTGCCCGTGGATGGGAAATGAGATTTAAAAGGCTATAGAAGCGTGGATGAAAGGCAAGCACAGATGTGCAATAAAGTTGCGTCGTGAAACTGTATTATGATTTTCGTTCTACCGGCGATTTCTGTCTGCGTAGTATACTAGTATCTATGTATGTGTTACAAGGGTTTGTGTGTCTGTGAATAAATGGGCTACAGCCAGTAAGCCCGCCCACCCTGTAGACTGTCTCTGATTGGCTTACCCTGAAATCTGGCCCTACTTTAGCCAATCAATGACCTCTTCTGCGACGTGACCGGCGTGCACCTTTTCACATGCAGTGGAAGCGGCCGGGGAGATTTCACAGCGGTAGATGCGTTACTCAATACATTTAGTGAGCGGATAAAATAACATAAAACAAAATAAAAATATTAAATAGAATTAATAAATTATAAAAGCTCCATTCGAATGGCAATTTTAGCTTTCGAATATATATATATTTTTTAATATTCGAATTTCTTTCATATTATGAAATTCGTTCTGACAGCCCTAATGGGCATTGTTAACCCAAAAAAACCGTATGTTGATATATCGGTGGTTGGTGGGAAGGTCGCCGGTTCGACCCCCCCCCCACACACACACACACACACACACACCCTCTGGTTGGCCCAGTTTATGTGTAGTATCTACTGGGAGTGGGAAGGTCACCGGTACCCCCCCAGCCCCTCCAGTTGGCCCACTTTATGTGCAGTATCCCAGCACAAGACCCTTAATAGCAGCTCCCATGGCACTGTATTAATGGCACTTTCCCAACCGCTCCTAATGGTTAGGGATGGTAAATGCAGTGAAGGGTACAATTATGAGCAATTACCCCAACCACAACATCTTCTTATTATATACTTATATACTTAAAATGAAAAACAAACAAAAAACAAAACAATAACATACAGTACATATATAAGTACAGTATAATAAAATAAGGGCACTTCTTAAACTTCTTCTGGTCATGGCTGTTGACTCTAAATAAAAGTATAATAAAACACACACATAACATAACCCTTGAAGCCTCCTAACAAGGCTTCTTTCCCCCTCCCCTCCATTGGCTTCGGTACAGCCGAAATCTGTTCAACACTTGTCGAGGAACAGTCAAACAACGCTGTACGATTCTAGATCTACTCTCCTCCCTCCGTTTGGGGCTCTTCTTGACCACAGGACACGGCAGAGGGTCAATCATGGCTGCCAGTTCCCACCCGATGTCGTGTGGGAGTCCAGACCGCTCCAGACCGTACTGAATTACCGCCAGCTTGCATAGCGTCTTGAGACTGGGACTGAAGTCCCAGACGAACAGGTCATCATTGGGTGTACGCATGTTTCCTTCACATCCTCCAAAGATGATGACACGATCTCCCACCATGCAACAGCAGCCACAACTAATGAAGAATGAGTCGTTCACCTTGGGCTTAACCTCTTTCCAGGAAGAGGTTTCCGGACTGAACTTCCACATGTCATTGCAGGGCTGCAATGACATGTGGAGGAAGTTCTGCAGTGACTCTGCAGTTACACCACCAAATATGTACAGCTCTCCATTGTAGGAAAAAGCTGAATGGAATACGCGTTCTTCTGTAGGAAGCTGTGCAGAAGGATTGCTGAGCCAGCAGTTGGTCTCTGTGTCAAACACTCGGGTGCTGCTCTTGCCGTCGTCCTGGACCAAATAACCTCCACCAATAACAAACATCTTTGTCCCGATGATGGTGGCAGTGTGAAGTGCTGATTTGGGCGGCAGAGTTCCACTGGTGTCAATTAAGGACCAGACCATTGTGGCGGTGTCCAGCTTGTAGATGTCATTATTGGATACACCCAGCTGGTTCTTTCCTCCATGGACATGCATGTCCTTCCTCAAGACACAGGCTGAGTGGCCCGACCTCGCCTCTGGAACGCTCCCAGAGACCTCAGCATTGAGCCATCTGTGGGTGTGGAGGTCAAATGCATAAAGCATGTTGCTGCACAGGTCTACATTTTCAGCCATTTTATCCATCATTCGTATTCCACCCCAGATGTAGACAGTATCTCCAATGAGCACGGCCGTGTGGAATGTGCGACTACAGGGCACCTCAGGGGGGCGCTCTCCTGCTGTAGTTGTCACTGGTGGCAGCGGCGTGGTCCATCTCAGCGACACGGTACTGAAGACGCTCACCATGATCTGATCTTCTCTGGCGTTCCAAGGGGACCCTCTGAAGACGTACACCTCGTGTCCCACCGCTACAGTGATGGCACCGACAGTATCTTGGATGACCTTTGGGTCTCCTCGTAACTCCGCTGTACAGCGCAACATTTGACCGACTGGTTAGCTGGTAAATGACACCGTCACCACCTTGCTCTGTAATAGAGTTTTATTGAACATGAGGCCATTTATGCAGTAAGAGGACAGTCTATGATGTCAGTTTGTGTGACATCATATTTGGTCAAACTTTAATCACACGTAATGTAGCCCAAAAAGGTTAATGCATGGCATGAATCCGATATCATGATTGGCTAGTGGGAGGGGCGGGTCGGTGGGCGGACCTCTGACGTCACTCTGACTCAGCCATAACCATATAGGGAGTTCCCAATGAAGCTACGCCCAAATATGGAGTGTGTAGTCTAATGTCAATGTGTCGTCATGGCACCGGCCCTAAACAAAT